>NC_039488.1:8477639-8506683 GCF_003590095.1 Trichoplusia ni
GTAAACAACAACCGGAACCACGGTTTATTGAGCCTCCGAAACACCGAGGAACTTTTTATGACATACCCATCTATGGACAAGACCGACCAAGCGTAGCTAACCTGCACGAGTTCCGGGTCAATGATAATGGGTACTAATTGAAATATTTTCGTGAAACCTAAACACGTATTGTAACTAAAGTGTGTGTAATTCAGAATACCTTTAGTTATAAACTTATGGCCTCGCTGATGGCCACCTAGTCAACGATAATAAATTAGTAGCTACCTAATAAGTTGTCACCATTGTTAACTAAAAATAGTAGTACCTAATGTTAATGTAATTATCATGAGTAAAAAGACAAAACAATAAAATATGATTGTTTATTCATGTCAGACCCAATATGGACTATTACACGTACTTTCACAAATAGAGTAATATTTTTCTTCTAATAAGAAACCATCAAATAACTTCTTTACTCGCTTTGGGATGAGCACAAGAGAGTCTCAGAATTCTACTGACTAAAACCTACGTTAATTCCTTTGCTTCATGTACCGGGGCCACAGTAACCCCACTGCCCGGGGTTTTTATAAAGTAAACCAAACAAACTGCAGAATTCCAAGAAGGAAAAAAAGAAAAGGCACTGTTATATACGCAAATACATGAATTTAGCACCTCATCAGGAAACGATGAACAACTCATTAGTGCCAGTGATACCTTTATAATAATATAAAGATTACTGAGCCAAAATACTGTTTTACCGAAAGATTCCTTGGGCCATCGACACGGGCCATCATACATTAACTTAATAGTTCTTGTCCTGTTATTATTTTTGTAAATCACTCAAAAATGACAAAAAGTCGGTATAATTTTCATCATCATCAGTTATTTAAAAGCCTTCGCATAATCTTGTGTGAAGTTGGTAAGAATGTGAATCGAGTATTTTTTTAATACTTGATTTAATATTTTAATAGTTTTAAACTGTTTAAAAATATCTGGCTGAATTAACGCAGCTGACACGTTCTTAAAAAACAGTTTGTGACAAATATTTTAGACTTGACCTGATTGTCTAGTGAAACGGTTTATGTTTCATTTCATTGAATGAATCAAAATACTGTTTTTACAATAAAATACAATTGTTTTCTGTTCCTGTCCACATTTACATATTTTTTGCCGTATAAAAATATACGTGTACATATCTAGAAAATACGGTATCAAAATTGACTATGATCAATTATGAAACACGAGTTGATAAGCTTGTATTTACGAGCAACTAAAAACGTTTTGTAAAAATATAGACTATCAGATTATTTTACGGTCAGCCAAGGTAAAAAAGCTCCCTCCGATAGCTTCACGAGAGGCCACCGATAAATGAATATTTTATGGCTATGTACTTTTTAAATAATTCATACGTGGGCATCGTAATTCGGCGGGACATAGACCAGCGACTAATACATATTTAACAAACCTTTGTCGTCGTAATAAAGACAATGAAACGCTTTCGTTGTGTAACAAAAAAATTTGAAATGAACGAAACATTGCAATTATTCGACTCAATGAACGCAAATCGATTCAGACGGTGCTTTACGACGTTCTCAATTCTCGTTATTGTTGAAAATTCAAGTGTAAACTTCAATATTTTGTGACGAGCTGGGACCGACCAGTCCGAGCCGCTTGTTTGTCGTCCGATAATAAGATCGACCACTCTCCACAATAATAGATAATTTGTTTAGAGTAAAAAAACCTGCAAATGGGCTTGAGGCCTATAATAAAAACAGAGATATGGCGCTCATGGGTCGGATCGAGAAATGAATTTAGATTACAGGTTAACGCCGACTAAGTGTGGGTTGCCGCTTCACCTGTGCTTGAAAAAACATTGGGGAAAAAACGGCCAGCGGTGACTGCTCTCCAGCCGTCACGTGAGCCAGACCATTTTAGGCGGACGCTTGTCAGTCCACCGGCTTATTATGAACGTCGCTGTCTCACAAAAAGCACTTCTCAGTTCGTTCGTAACTGTTCTCTTTTTATAATAACAAAGTATGAGAAATCTTCAGATAAGATTAAACACTTTTTGTCTCTTAAGATTTCTTTTGTTATCGCTACTTAGCGTTTTTAAATCCTAAATAAAAGACTCGCTGACTCCGTTCAAAGTAAAATCCTTTGGCACGTTTCCAATAAAATACAATTACACGTGTAAACCCAATATTCATAAATGTAATTTTCCAATAACATGTCGTATAAAAACGGAGCGTTTGTTGCAGCGGCGCGGGACGCGGCCGCCCGGCAGCGTCGCATTAACGAACAGTAAAAATAAAAGCTTTCGACTGAAATTAATAAATTTTAATTGCATAAAAGTACAGGTTGCCGCCCGGCGGGTTTAAGTGGTTACAATCTACCATTTGCGGCTATATGAGTCGGGAACACGACAGAATGAAATGTGTGCTCTGATAGGTACAAATAGACGATGATGGATGCGCGGTCATTACGTGTGTGCGTTCTAAATCATTCTACAATAACAACTCGACCGGCCACAACACACTGGGCACATATTAACAGAGCTTTCATTTATTTATGTGAGGGCAATGAAACCATGTGATAAACTTACAAAACACAAAGAAAACAACTTTATGATAAAAAACTTCTATAACTCCACCGTGAGAACTGTTTATGACAAGTGTCTCTTAAATCGAATTTAACACCGCTCAAACGTGTACAGGTAAAAAATCAAGTCACCGATGGTCTTCGGCAGTCAATAACACGGACATCGATTCTCAACAGACATAAAGGCATGTCCACACTAAGCGTTTATAACGTGGTGACCCTCGCGGTGCATCGGAACCGGTTCCACGAGAGGAATAGTTTCGACGTGAACACGCTATAAGCACGTTTATTAAGCGGCTATAGTTACTGTAGGACGCACCCGAGCCGTGACTAAATATGCCCACGCGTATAACTTATGATGCCTCGAATAATTCCCTTGTCCGCGTCTGCGCCGCGCCGCTACCTCGTGAACCGACAATTTTCTTTCGGAAGCAACGTTTCTTAATTAAATTTAACGCACGGTTTACGCAGACGCCACATAATGCGATTATAATTGACTTATGATCGAGTTTCAAATAAGCTTAATGCGAGGCATTTTGTGGTGCGTGTTCCGACATCACGAGACATTACAGAGGTGACCGTCATCAGCTTAACAGTGTCAAACGTAAAATATATTACTCACGTATCTTATACATAAGCTTACAAAGAGTTTTTACGCCAACCTTGCTACAAAGTGAACATTTTTATGTTAGAAACGAGACAGAAAATAAAAAATAAAAAATTGCCATCGATCGTATGAAAGTAAATTAAGTTCTCTTTGACATTCATTAGTTTCATAAAAATACCCTCTCTAACTCGGAATAAAAAGTCGGCGAATAAAAGCTCGTTAAAATCACTCGCTCTTCGACCCTGAATAAAAGTTTCGAACGTACTTTTTACCTACGTGGAAAAAAAGAGAGAGGGAATTGAAGCGTATTTAATCATTACAAGCGGCAGTCACTTTTTCATCTCCCGAATTAATTTTAAATTTGATTCTATTAACATAATAAAATAAATCAGTAAGTGCCCTCGAGGCTGAGCGAAGATGTAATCTTGAGTGAGGATCTCAGTTCTGGGGTCGAGAGGTTAATGTTGATTTGTTTGTACAATTTGTATACATGTTTTGATACATCTCGTTACTAACCGACGTCTGACGGTTGTTGCGGACTCTTTGAGCCCGTTAACGTTTTTGTCGGTGGGCCGAGACAAAAACTAATGCTGTGGTAACTGAACAAAGGCGCTTGTAATGAAAAGGTGATGTGAGGTACGAACACCGCGAACACGATCGTAGTGTGCACAGGTAATAAAAAACAACGCATTGTAACTTACATTTAAACAATGAATTATTTTTAAGGGACCGTAATTATCTGGCATCTTGCAGATTTGTGTGATGGGTAACCTGTGATTATCGATCAAAATATGGTAAACGTCAGTACAACAGATGTTTCCTTTATTATCATTTTTATTTTTTAATCAACAATCAATCACGTTATTTTTTGTCGTAACACACATTAAATATAAACTGTATCGCATCCTTGTCATCGCTTTGGCAGCGTAACAATAGAATTTCTGCAACATACAGTAAATCACGGAAATATTAGATTTATGTCCATTGGGTTCAAAGCTAGTGCACGAATCATTTATAAGCTCTGCAGCAAGCCCAATATACCGAGTTAAAATCTAAATACAGGGAATCGAACGTCCTAAATGCTTTAATGCAGAATAGACCGGTACCTGACTGACCGCGCTGCAAGTCTGTTGTGAATACAAAACGGTATTTCATATTTACGTACACATATATGTATACAGTCGATTCGTGGAAGTATTGAAGGGGCAATTCAACTCGATGTTTCTAGAATAGTAATTCAATTGTTTCTAATGAAGCGTATTACCTAACACGTATCGGTAATTGTCTTCTTGTTAAAGAATGGTGTTTTGAATAATATTTTGTAAGTATGCTGCCTTTGTAATGTAATACGTTATATAATATTATTATTCTGTTTCAATAAATGATTTCCTTTTTCTTGCTATTCCTGGAAAGTCTGCTTTCGGAATACTTAATTTTTTTGAATATGCAAGAAATCTGCAAATGTGCAATTGTATTATTTTTAGAAGTTGTGTTAAGTTCGCAAGCTTTGCAATATCGTATTGCAAAGCTTATTCCTTAACAATGGTGAAGGAAGTTAAGGAATTAAGTCTTTATTTAAAGCTTTTCTGGTATTTTAAACTGATATGTCCATACAAACCTAAAAAAATCATATATTATAATGAAGATTTGAGATTAGAAATTTATAGTGAAGCGATAATAGTTTCTATTCTTGCCTTACACTGCGAATATTATAAGTAGGTAGCTGAAACAAAAGAGTAGTGACTTAATAAGACAACGCAAAATTTTTCAAGCAGTTATAATTTGGCCATTCGCACTGTTTAACGGTTTTTGTATTAAGAGATCAATATTAATATAATTTGTTACACTTAATACAAATTTTAGATTGATGGATAATAAATATATCAATACAGTCAGTTATTGATAAATATTTAAAGCCAATGAATAATGTTTCAGTTAAATAATTAGGTGATTTCCAGTTATAATTTTGATAGGAGGGGTTAAATTATGACTTAATACGGTTAATACTGGAACGATTGTATTTGATGGTGATATTTTATTAAATAGAAGTGTGATTATCCTTTTTATGAATTTATGTAATGAACCCGTTAAACTTTTATAATGGATAGATTTAGAACGTGAAAGGAACTATGAAACCGACTTTACTCTTTATATTTTAACACTGAGCCCCCGTCTATGACTTCAAAAAAGACCTAAAGTACGAAACCCCATAATGAGGTAATGCGGTGCCTAGAAAAAAACTCTACTACTTAAAAGGCAACGGTATATACACACTCATTATATAAAACAGAAGTTATTTACGAAATGTCTAAAATAACTAGTTTTAAGGGTTCCAATTAAATCCAGAACGTGTTTAGAAATACTTGGAACATTGTGAGCTGCATTCTATTTGCGCTTTTGTAAAATAAAATGGTCTCCGCGAAAACGAGACAGACAGTCTGCACTGATTCAATAAATGCTCCGTATCTTAATTCTAGTAAGGAACTCTAAAAATAAACGCAGTAACAGACGGTAGAAAGGATTCCCAGATAACATTTTCTCCATTTATAAGAAAGCGCTGTGTAAGTTTCCCATTCTCCTTTAATAATAATGGGAAAATGCACCATTAATAATTTCAACACTAAGGAAAACATTGCCCGGCATAAATATCTTTTTAATGACAAAGCCCGTAATATTTATTTCCTCATCTACATTACTTCTGCAAAAATAACAAAATAGTGTTCGCAGATTGCCACAGCACGATAAGCCTTGGCGGACTGCATAGAATAAGGCACTTCAGGCAAGTACCTTTGTTACCAGACGCGTACAAAAACCAATCATAACGTAACGGATTAAGACTGTTTTTTGAATTTATTATGTTTATCTGGCAGTTCTAGTGAGGTAGTGATTTGTAGGCGAGATAGGCACGCGAATGATGCTCTCGGTGGCCGCAACAAGGACACAACTAAAATAAAACTACATATTATTACTTGGAGATAAGGGGTAAGAACGTCCGGTTTTTACAACTCTAGTTATTAATGTAAAACATCACGATCGGTAGTACTTTGACACGTTTCCTTTGTACAAATACTCAACAAAAGTAGGTACCTAAAATACAGAAAAATAGTAATGAAAGACTCCTTACTGGTGTATATTGTAGCCTGTCTTTGTTCATAAATCTAGCCATTACGCTAACAGTACATTTCTTTGTATAACAACGCAACAATAAAATCTAGAACATCCGTATGATATTAGTCACCACACAACACCCCACACACGACGTAGATACACAAATGATTAACATTAGGTCCGCAAATTTGTAGTCGGTGCGCAAATAAACACATCACTGTTGGCCGCGCATAGGCCTGCGTCATGTCCCAGCAAATCATTACATATTTATAACCTACATGGACTTAAATCGATGTAAAATTTTCATATTCAGCCAGTACCGGGGCTAACATACTGCAATCGCATCACGTAGAGCTGTATTAGACAACTTTTCGATGAATTTTAATGCGAGATGTCGTTGGTCGGTCGTTCAGTGTGGCCGCTGCAAAGATTGATCAATAGCACCTTATCTGATTTTATATCGATTTGTTCATCCTGTATTATGGTTTTCTTGTTTTTCTTTTTTAGATATATACCATTGATAGGTTCTTCCCGATTGTCTCTTGAAAGCAATGAGTTTAGTAGAAAAAACTGTTGAGAAGATTATGTTTCCTATTCATTGAATAAGACCAGAACCTATATTTTGATTTAGCTTTCAAAAATGTTAGATAGTAATATTTCCAAATCAAACTTAATTTCAAGAGGAAACAAATTGTAAGTTGCAAAGGAACGTTTCATTTTATGTATATTTAAGCACTCAATGCTTAAGTCCATTTCGTGATTCGATTAAAGCACTTGATATCGGATCTTAAATAAACCTGTATTCTGTTTTTATATTACTTATATTCGGTTTAGATCTGAAGGGTTTGAAAGTTTTGTTCAAAATCTTTATTATTTTAAGTACTAAAAATATATTTTATTACCGAAGAGCTCGGCGCTCTACCTTCGCTAGAAATACAGAATGAAATCAGATTTCTCAGAATTTATTTCCAGAATTGGGATTCGACTGATGTTATATGGATAGTTTTTATTACTTTTATATTCTCGAAATCTTTATCCTGATCAAAAAGTCTTAAAATCGAATGTACAAAATGACTTCGTATTATTGTTCTTCCACCAAACGAATAACGACATTTACAAGAAACCTGGAACTTAAATGTAACATCCTTTTTATAGTTTAACAATTTAACACTCGAAAACAATAAGCGGCTTTTATAATAAAATGTTGTGAATGTCTTAACAAAATCCATTTATTTTTAGTGACATATTGTCCTGGTGCGGCTATTGTTTGACGTCCGTAAAATGCGAGTGTGTGAAGCTGTTAGGGTTAGCAAGCCTTTATTAAGCGGAGCTATGCACGGTAAATATTCATGAGAATAATAAACGCATCGTTTGCCAACGATTGCTTGAGACTGACCAGATTACTTAACTAAACAACCACGGTACAAGCTTTATAAATGACGCTTTGCAATTCTACTGGGAACGAATGTTTAACAGTATAATGTCGCATTAATTCTCGGAGCACAAATCAAAACAGCTACCTGAAATTCCTAAGTGGTTCCCAAGGGGCAGCCCTGTTGTGCGCGAATGTGCGTGGGCGTGTATGCAGATACTAATTTCGCTTTCTGCGATGTCGGGCGTTTAACATTTCGAACGCGGCGCGAGTTTTAATTTGTGATCAATTATGCGAGGGCACTGTTATTTATCGTTGTTTTATTTCATTTGCCTTCTCACAGCGGCTGTGGGTGGTCCGATCACGATTTTCGGGTTGCCGATGTTCACCAATAAGTTCCACTGATTGCACCATAGAGTTAGTAATGTGATAACAAGGACGGGGCGTCGTATCAAATTGTTTTTTTTATTGTGTTTTTGTTATGTATTTTTGACATTTACTTTGACTTAATCTTTGTTTTAGGCCTTTTACGACCTTTAGTTTAAACTTCTAAAGTTATAAGAGGCAGACTTTAACACGTTGAATGCGGTATAACTTAGAACATTTATCTTCTAAACACTCTTATTTAACCCACGCATAAAAAGCAACTTGAACAAATTTATTATGAGGAAAATTTCGTTGTATTAAGTTCATGCGGTTTCACGACTCCGATGTTTTGCGGTGGGGTATGGTAAACACGAGAAAATTTAATGTTTCGAATAATTACTTTTGGCCACACAGACAAATAACTAATTTCTGAAGTTAAGTACTGAACAAAGACCCTGTGAGACTTAATACTAAAAAAACAATAGTAAACTTTAACAGGCTTATGATGAAGTAACAAGTAAAATATCGAATAGTAATATTCATATAAGTACAATAAATAACCCTTCTTAATAAGAAACAAAATAATGCCACAAATCAAAATAATATTTTTTTTCATACCTAGTACTGATTTCTATCTTACAGTTTTTTGACATATTCATTCATAAACACGTTTGTCATTTACCTACGAGAGCAAAGCTAAGTACATTCGTTTAGCTCAGGGCATTTAGCGTAAACCGCAACAAATACGCAAAGCAAATTGTTATGTAATGATAGCCAAAGGCTGCCAATTTCAAGCCACTAATGTTTACAATCTTTTTTAAAGACTTTCCAGTCACCTGTCGCTAAAGCATTGCAACTTAATTGTACCTTAAGGGTTTCAACTTTTTTATATTTTCATTGTAAATCTTGAAGACTGATGTAAAGTTTTATGCACTTTACGGCCCCACTGTGTACTTACCATTATAATGAGAATAACAAAATCCAGCTGTTGAAAATCCGAATTAAAATATTTCGTTTTCTTCAAATTAAAAATGACAGTAGGTATTCTTCTTTTAAGATGTCGAATATCTGATTCGCAAACCATATCAGAGATGTACAACCTTTGGATTCCTAATTAATTTAGAACTACTTTAATTTCATATTCAGTCTTTATAATTTTATGAACAAAAAGCAGTAATTTATTATAATAACACACTGACAATTCTAAACCTTCTTGATCTCATGCGTACCGAGAGTTTAACCGGCCATTTTGTTATTCCAAGCGCATCGGGCGCCCCACGACCGGTTAGCGGTAAATTGTTCCACGTAATGTGATTCTAATTGAGCAGCTAATTCCTACTGAGCATACACTCAGTTAATTAGCTATCGGCCGAACTGAGACAGCTTCTTGTATTATAACCTTTTTTGTAGACGATGCTTGTAACTACCTACACAATACAAGTCATTAAGTACTTAAATAGAATGTTTCGCGTGTGTAGAATGTTTGTAGTGAAAGAATTTCGGTTAAAATATCTAAAACTGTTTAATGATTTCTAATTTGATCCTAAAGCTTCTTACATCGAAAAAATATAATTGTATTTTAGTCAAAAACAACACGATCGATTACATAAAAAAGCAGATTGAAATTATGACTAGTTTCTATGCATAATCCCGTAAAACAAGGAATGATTCTGCAACTGATATAATTGTATATTAAAAGAGCGTATTAAAAAGAAAAAAACTAAAAAGCTGTTCCACAAAGCCACATCTTTCACAATTAGTTCAATCCGTTTTGATTAAAAAATCAGATCAATATCATAATCAATTTTAATGGAGTGATGCTTAACGAATAATCGCAACAGATCTTATCTTCATCTCGATAAAGTCTTAACTGACAAGTTGAAGTTAATATTAGCTTTAACTAACAAAAGCTGTCTCCGTTATAATTAATTCAGTGACCTTAGGAACATGCTGTCTTTATGAAATGGAGAGCAAAGTTTGTGTGGTTCAAAGTAATAGGGTATTTTAGGAAGGCAGATGTTTTTACAAAAGTTGAAAGCAATGGCATTGAAAGAAATTAGGTCGGCTAAATATCATCATCGTCCTAGCATTTTTTCCAAATATGGTGGGATCAACTTCCAGTCTAACTGCAGCGAAAATACCAGCATTTCACAAGAACTACCTCTTAACTTTATATCAAATGTATATCATCCTAAGCCTGGATGGAATATCAAAATAATAAAATAATCAATATTGGGTCAATCGACCAAGTTGGCAATCTTCACTATAAAAATAATTACTCCAATAACTGTTACTCACACACAAAGTCAACGCAAACAGACATACAATCTCACACGCTCACACTCAAACACACACCCTCTCTACCTCAGCTTCGCAATATAAATATTAATACAACGCATTTAACAAGAGTTGTATCACAATTGTTGCATTAAAAAGCTTTATTATAAAGAGAGCTGCTTCAAATGACATCCGACAGGTAGAGCAACAGTCGCAATTAGATCTAATGAACTGTACTCTCGGTAGTGAAGCATCCTTGTGACTGAATTGTCGACGTTGATTGTTATCATGCATGTGTAATTGTTGCCTTATTGTACAAGTTTAATTTACTAGAAAAAGCGGTATTTATAGCCATGATAAATGCGATAAATTTATGAGAAGGGTTTTTCGGGTTCTTTATGAGGAAAATATGTAGTTGGCAACATATGATGATAAAATGAAAACTGACCAAAAAAATTAAGGAAGAAAACTAAACACCACCAAAGATAAAAAAAGTACATTTATATATACATTAAAATTTGGGAAACGTCGACTTCAACGTTCTTACAAAAACATTTAAAAGTAATGATATAGGCTTAGGTACTTACAAAATAAACTATTTAATTTAAATAAGAAAATAAATGCGTATAAGTATCAACAACCTTAGCGCCCTGGATTAAAAACAAAATGGAACGAAATTGATTATTATTGACTAACCAATATTTTAAAGTAAACTCATGTATGCCTAAACGTGCATAATATATTTTAGGTCTCATCATTCATAATCCATGAAAAACTAAAAAATATCATTCAAACCGCTGGCATGTCCACAATTTATATTAGGCACACAAATTATCTGTTGTGAGTCTAGGGATTATGAACGGAGACCGAAACTCTACATACATAGTATTCAAAAAGGTTTTATTATAAACTGACCTTTTTTCAGGACCACCAAATTAAATTTCCCTGGAATCTAAATACCTCGAGTAAAAGAAATTATTTGTAAATAACAGAGGTTTAGTAGTATTAAAAGGGGAATTAGGTTTTATTTAAAATATGAATGAGATCCTAACATTTTGCTCTATAGGTTTTTTATCAAATTGAAGACTTAAATCATTTCGTGTACTTTCGATAACGTTTATAAGCATTCACTCTAATTACTTGGCTCTCGTTAATTAATTTCTAAGTCACAAACTAAGCGATTCAATACAGAAACCCGTCGTAATGAGCAAGACTTAATTAGATATTAAGAACCTTTAAGTTATCGTACTTAAAACCTTTATTTAAAAAAAAAAAATACAAAATCAGCTCCGAAAAGTCCAAACTCTATGTCTTTTTTCCATGTCTATATTCAGACTTGTATTTCTCAATAAGTGAGTTGTGTAGCTCTGCTCTTAACTTATCTTAAACTATAAACTTACATCTATTTGTTACAAGTATCAGACTTTATCAACATGACCATTGAAATTCACCGTGAGAGTTGTCAGTCTGTTTTCATTGACCAAAAGTGTTCACTTATTAAGCTTTTTACCATAATAGGTAATATCGCAGACAAACAAAGCTACCGACTACTTATGCACTAAAGTAATTCCCGTAATAAGCGAAAATTATCCTTTGTTCTCCGAACTTAAGTGGGAACATAACCTTGTACCGCCAGCAGCAAACATTCAGAACAAAGATTACCAATCGTCTAAAAACAAATGAATTATTGTTCTTGCCACTAGAAACTAAATAACGTCCACGGTAACCTATTGGAAACTTGCTCAATAGAAACATTTCAGTTCTTCATCATATTTTAAGTTTAAATTTTACTAGCTTAAAGAATTTTGTTGCCGACGGTACCGGCTGAACTTAATCAGAAGCGCTCACAGAAATCAAGATTTATAATCATTCACAAATCCTGAACGAACGAGTATAATATAAGCTGGGACTTGAATGAACGAAAAAAATGAACTGAATTGAACGATATTATCGTAATTTTGCTCCCGGTTTATGATTGGAGATCCTCCATAATTTGACGTTGTTGAAAAGAAAGTAGCCACCTATCTTTTTTCTTTTAGCGAGAATAAATTTTCGCACAAATACAAGGTATTCGATAATACAAAGAAGTACCTGCTAGGTATATTTTATGGCTCTAATTAAATACTATTGCATTCAATAGCCTTTGACAAAGTCGCAAGGTAGCAGTGATGAATAGTGGAATACCAAGACGTCGTCAATTAATTTTAGGTTACCAATTCTCTTCAAGGACATTCGCGACAGATATTTAAGAACGACAAAGTCAAAATATGTATTTAATGGTCAAGCTTTATCATAATCAAGATACTTTATTAATTACAAAAAAAAAATTCATTAATTAACTCTTATTTATTTTTTTAATTTTATCGACGCACTAAAAAAGTTCCTAGAAATCCTATTATCGCAATAAACTTTCTAACTTATAGCTAACTAAGTATTGCGTGCTTTTTATATCTAAGTCGTGATTTCATAGCTATAATTAATTCTGCATGAGTAGGCTAAGCTGTTACATTTGATATACGGCTACAGAAAAGTCTATATTATAGGCAAACATTTATTTACTCGCATGCTTACTCCGATGAATATAAATAATGGCTACTTAAGATACGAGGTATTACAAACAATCTATGTTATAGTAAAAGGTACACGACAAGCACAATCTCGAAAACGACTTAACTTTTTACGATGAAATAAGACTTTATTGGCAATGGTATTAAAAGTATGAATATATGTGGAACGAAATTGAACACACAACACTTATTGTTTACATTTTTTAAATACGTAAAAATATCCAAATGTTGTTCACCCCTGACTTTAGACTAAGTGTCAAATTAAGCTTTTTTCGAGACGTTTAATTATAGTATAAAAAGCTTAGAAAACTGTTAACTAAGCCGAAATAAGACTCCAATTTTAAAAGATCTGATAAAAACAGTGTGGGAATGGGCTAGTACAGTCAGCCACACATTCTTTTACAATTTGAAAAACAAAAGCAACTCTACACAATAGGATTAAGGCTCATTTTTGTAGTGTCTTATTTTAATAAACATGTTGTCTACTGTATTTTGAACCGGTTATGGTCGTCCTTGTAAAAAACACTCTAGCTACCGGTAGGAAGGTTGAAAAACCGTAGCGAATGTGTATTTAAAGCGAAGGGTGTAATGTTTTCTGGGGATTAAAATAGGTTGTATTTTATTTTACTTACTGGGTGGTAAAGGAAATTTTAATACAGCATTTATCAAACTGATATATGTCATATAATGTTTAGTTTAGACAGTTATAAGGTATAAAGTAAAGAGTTGTTATTAGAGTTAATTTGTTGTTTATTGTTTTTGGAGTTCCGTAGCCAAGAGTAAAAACGGAATCTTATTGGCGAGGCCCCGATCTCTGTCTTCCCGTCACCATTCTATTTCTCTTCAAACCTATTTGTTTACGCAGATAATGTACTTGTGTTGCTGTTTTTACACAGATAAGTTATGTAGGTACTTCTGTTGCTGTTCTGATTCTCTTATAGAAAACATTGTGATCAGGGCTAAACAACGGTTGTTACAGACATAAATTTATGGAGAGACAAGTTTAAGAAGAGATATTTACTAGTCGAACAACAATTAATTTAGTTTCTTCAAAGCCAATTATAATTGGACTACATTTAATATACATTAAAGTTCCTAACTCAATAGGTATATCAAATACTCATTAGCCGCCAAAATGCAACAGACAGTACAATTATCACTTGGCCAGAAATCCACAATGCACATAACAGATAAGCCTAAAATAATTACCTTGTTAATTATCTGCTATCAATACAAATAATTTGCTTTAAGCTGCACTGGGGCCGTCAAGGGATAGCTGAAATGTGTTAATGAATGTAACTTAATTTAAATGAATTTAAAATTGGTACGGTTTTTCGTGAAAATAAATTTTAAATGCAGTCGACTCGTTGACATGAGCTGACGTGGCCTTCTGACTCCGTATAATGTATGTATATCTTAATTAATGAATTTATTGTTCAGTACGATGTGATAAAAGTGAAATATACACAGTATAGCATAGAGATATACATTATTATGAATAATGAAGTCCAAAGTCGGCCTATTTGATTAGGGCAGCAAAGGGGTGATGAAGAATGTTTTAATTAATGTAAAACGTGTTTGTCATTTGTTTCAGATCATTAACCCGCTTGGCTCCCTCCTTCGGCTTTTGAACCAGGTGAGATATAACACATTGCATACAAAATATTTCTAACTTTCCATAATTTAAAGGCAACAGAAATATTTATTATGGATTATAGAAAGTTGAGTGTAATATTTATAGTCGTTGAAGATGGTTTTATGAATATTTAAATATATATCCTTAATGTTTCGGGCGTGTGTATCTAGGAATGGGCGTATTTACAAAGTTCAGTTGACATAGCAACACGTATTCATCGTCAACAAAAAATCATAAGATAATTATCTCAATATAAACTCAACGTGTGTCGACATTATTATTAAGTCCTACGTGACAACTAAAACAAATGCGATCGCTTAACTTCACTTTTTAGGGCTCACCAATAGCTAGAAGTGATCAACAAATGAATTTATCCCCGAGAAGGGATCGTGGGTACGTGTTAGTTTGTCATTCGAGTGACATCGCCACGCCCCCGCCCCTAATTAGTACAGAAATAACGTCGGGAGATTTGTCAACTTCCGAGCTTTTATGGCATTCCTTTGAGGTTGACTCCCACCGACGAAGCAAACCGTCGAACGAACAACATCTCACACAAGTTCCCGAATAGATCGTTAACTGAGTGTAAAATATTGTTTTGAACTTTGGGGGTGGTCCGTATTAATACGTATTATTTTGTTACATTGCCAGAACAAATTAATCTTGATTGCCGAATCGAGTTTTTGTCTACGAAGTTTTGTTGTCCAACTTACTTGATGGAAAAAGTTTAAATATACCAAGAGGTCTTTTGTTTTTAGAATTAAATTGTTGGCAATAGTTTATCTAAATTGCTTTTCGTAGCTCTTAATCTTTGCCATTTAGGTTGCATTTAAATCCAACTAATTCTCTTGGAAATAAAATACTATTTAGATACTAATTTGAAGATAATTGCCCAATCTTTTTTTCAAGCAATAAAATAGAAGTGTTATTTCAAACAATTAGAGGATTGGCTTGTATTGTGCAATTCTTTTCTTTTAGACGAGTGAGGTAGACAAAAATGATAAAACGAACTTTCCTAAAGTCAATAGAACTAAGAGAAATTAATCTGGAGTTAAAAGCAGCGGCCCTAAACTTATCTGTGAGGAACCCGGAACGGGCATGACCCCACAATCAAACGTCAAACTAAGTTTTATCAGCTAAAAGTTGACAAATAAATCCCCCGTTTCGCGAAGAACTTTTCTCATAGTCGCGACGCGATGTGATCCTGCAGACCTTAGCGACCATTGATGAAGACAATTGTGTCAACAGACACAAAGTCACAACACCGTTTCGCCAGCACACGATAGATAAAACAAAAGAACTGCACAGCATTGGTACAAAGATGAGCCAATGAAGGATGGTACCAAAACGGTCTGATAAAATGAATGTGTCAGGAAGAATTGTCTTCCGCCAAAATTCTCAAACATTTACAAGCTGTAAAATAAACAAATACCCCTCTTAAAGTATGGCACTTTTGTATAGACGTACAGTCATTTATCTGGCCTATTTTTTAATGTCAGTACGTACGACGCGCGGGGCAGACGTGTCACGCTAAATCCGGAGCTCCATAAAATCCCACTTGGGGCGTCTCGAATGAGGTACGAGTGACGTCGACGCCCACCTTGTCTCCAGTGACATCGTGTTCACCAGATTTCCCCACTTATTATTTGTTAAAATTCTTTTAGTGGGACTTTTCAACATCTCTATTTGTTTGATTTAGTGTTGCTTGATTTAGGTGTTACACGTTTATCTTACTATTTTTGTTTCTAAAATTTGTAGTATAATTTCAACGAGTTGTTCTATATAGTTTTATGTTGGATGTTCTATTAAAAATATTCCGGACATTAAAAAATCATGTATAAATTTTACTACTAATTGAATTCGCCACATATTTCATTATCAAGTCGCACCCTTCCGAGGACTGCCTAATGAGTCCATAAGCAACGGTCACCGATAGCGTAGCAAGTTTCGTGTTACAATAACAGTTCATTACATTATTGTTTAAACGCCTGTTAAGTATGCTTAAACAGCTGTCATTTGTCAAGTGCTGGCCAAAAGTGATGGATGGCTCGAACGTTTCCGTCCGACTTTTAAAACCGGGCCGTAGTCCCGGTATTGTTATTTCAGTCTTCGTAAACGTAACGAATGGGAATGTTAAAAGTGACAAGGCACATATATTTTATAAGCGTCCATTTGTCTGAAGGCGCATGTGTGTCCGCTGAAATATTTACGAGCTATTAGTGCAACAAGAACAAATACAAAGTCAAGATGCGTCTCGGATGCCGGATCACAAGCGTCTTTTAGCACGTAACAGATTGAAGACCGCTGCTGAATTAAGCCTAAATAATTAATGTCTCATCCCCAGTTATTCCCGTACCTTTTGATCTTGTTACATATATCTGTTAATTATTTTATGTTAAATGCGATCTTATTGATCTTTGAATTTAATTATTATTTACAATCATAACTCTATTAGAGTTAAACGTGAATTCATTTTAATCTTCCAAATGTTTTATTGTTCCTCTTCTATGTTTAAAATAGGCGAAAATTAGATGAAAGAAAATAAATATATAGACATAACAAAACACGTTCCGTTTTATGTTTCTAATTGGCTTAATAAAAATGGTACGTTTTAATGGAAATTACACATAACTAGGAATAATAATAACATCAATGTATGAGACTACATTAAGAGTTTAGCCACATGTTTACTAAGAGTTTTGGGTGGTGACTGAACCCAAAAGCCGAGTTTTAAAGGAAAAATACTGACACATTCGACAGCAGAGTGTATTAGCAGTTTAATTCGACGAACAAATGTGAGGATGAATTAATCCCCTACGCCATATTAAGCGTGAAATACTGCCAGCATTAATGCAGTACGTAATTTAATTTCATGATGAAAATCTGTTTAATGAGCCCAAGTTAATGTCTCCGCCGTTAACAAATAAAGGCGCAGCGCATTGACAAATTACTTAATTTTATTAAGTGGTCTTACAGTCGCCAGAGTGCAGTGTTTGTTCACTAGCACGTATTTACGACGGGATGCCGCGACCCTAGCTCTATTCGCGGTTCATAATGTACAAATTCACTGAACTGCTATATTAGCCGACTGCTACAAAGAAACGGTAATGGACCCTCATATATATGCAAATAAACTTTCCAAATGCGTTTTAAATTAAAATAATCCCGAATTTATATGTAAATTTGTGACCGCACTTTGTCCTTCGCGGCTTCTCGTTCCGAAATCGATTACATTACACGGATTCGAGCTTAGATCCGACTCGGATAAGTTTAATGAAGGGTTTTACTAAAACGGGGATCCTTTAGTACAATCTACTCGATTGGTGATTCTATTCGCTCTCGGTTTCACTTTTAGTTCAAACAAAAGACCGAAATATAATTGTTGAAGTGCTTAAAATATTTGTTTTATCATCATCGTGTTTTACGTCGGTCGGCACGAATGTAGTTTTATAATAGATAATATAAACGACGGTTTTATTTAGTTTTCCATTACGAATGCCACGATTATCTTAATTTTTATGTGCTTAACCTTTTAGCCGCGTATTATCTTATAATATAAAAGCAAAAGGCTACGTTTAACAGACCACCCGCACATTTCGTCTATTTCGTTTAGATCTAGATATACTCGTATCCCCCTTACTTATGTCACTCCAATTAGTCATGATTAACTTTAATTTATAGGACTGTTTAATGGTCCATTAACCGAGTCACTAGTACCTAACGACTTGGTGTTGTGAAACTACAATTCCATAAAACACTTTCCTCCAATTAAACAAGACGTTGATATTTGATCTCAATACGTTAATTGTCACTCTTTATTAGAGCTTATTACTTAAAGCAATTATATTAGACATGGAGTCGGTAACACGAAGCCCTTATCTCGTAAATCACTAAAGACGGGCATTAAAGGAAAGAGGTGTGTTTTATATTTTTCTTAAAGAGAAAATGTTTCAGCTTAATTTCAGCAGACATTCAGTAAGGTTTCATTTCGCTGAGAACGTGAAGTACGACGTTTTGTTTGAGATATTGCACATTTTGCCGCTCACCGTGTTTGTGCTCTGATGGTATCTCACTACATTTTGAAATGCCGAGTGTTAGGTTTTTGTATCAAATAACAAAACACGCGATAGCAGGCTTTTCTTCGAGACTTTAAATGTTTTGTATTTTAGGATTCTTCTTTTCTGCTTAGAGGTCTAACTAAACTGGTTTATTTGGTAACGTTACTTGTTTTTCTCTTTACTCGGATACTTTACAGTTTCCTTTCAGTTTACTCTTTTAAGCTATTCCAATACTCTTGGTAAATGATTATGCGGTTTGATATAACAATAAACGGCAGTTGTGACCAGACAAGAGGACATTAAACGATGCCCTACGGTATCTTTATGGCTATCAAAACCGGTCCCGGTATGCCTACAAATACACTCACTGGTCGTTACCGGTAGTCAGTCAAATGCCAGGAAATAAAACAGACGAACCCACGAATTGGTTTTCCCTAGACATTTCGCTGCGATACTATGGCATTTGTTCTGCCTAAAAGGCCGAACTCAGACCTAAACTGGATGAATTTAGCTGGCTTGTTGGTGAAGTGGTTAGTGGCAATGACTGCTGTATTGGGCGTTGTGGGTTCGATTCCCACCTAGAACATTTTTTTGTCTGATGAGCATGATTATTTGTTCAGTTTAGCTCAAATTTATCTATATTATGTGTATATTTAGCTATAAATACCTAAGTATTTTTATTAGTTGTTAAGAATTTAAAATACAATTCTATGCTTCATACTGAAATATAATAAAAAAGCTATTAATGCTGCAACAGTTTCGAAACTCTTTTTCGATTTCTCCTTGATGTTCATAAGTTTTTAATATACATGATGTTTTTATTAATTTATCACCTTTCTCTATTAAAATATTTTATGAGTTTTGCTTTAAGATGACATGTAATGGATATGGTTATGATTCAGTGGGTTTTATCGCTACTTATATGTCGAAATAATTTTACGACCGCTAATTTTATAAGCTTTTATTTTCAATATATTAGATTAATGTTTTACTTGCACGTTATATGTATGCTATAATAGAATGTTGGATAAACCTTGTGAATGTCATCTGGAAATATTATAGCTAAGCTCTTTATGGATTGAATGATAAATTGTTTCCAATTTGTCCGGTGACAGGCACTAAGGAAAGCTTTCGGTAACAAATGCTTATGTTTTGAATGCACGCAATGTATGAGAATAGCTAAAGTAAAAATATATTTGTATTATGTAACGTGAACTATTACGTCATGTGTAAGCAGAGATTAGTGACGTCATTCCACTATTTAATGACGTGTGGCTATGGAGAGGATTGTAGAGTTCACCGTTTAGGACCATCGTCCAATGTTTAATTATCTATAGATATTATATTAATCTATTTCAAAGTTCATTAGTATATGCTAATTGGCGAAAGAATGCTCTATATTATATGCAAACCTTCGTTACTAGATTTGTTTGAATCATCAAAGAACGCGGCAAAAGTATATAACAATTATGAACTGATTTCAATTGCATGAATACAAAATTATGGCTTTAATTTTCTATTAAGAATTAATGAGGGATGATTATGAATGGGTACAAAATTTTAAAAAAAAAACTAAAGACAAGATGGAAAAATTATAGAATTTATTTAATTTGGGTTTGAATTTTTAAATTTTAACATAACTTATAATTTTTACTGTCGTTTATTTATACACAAGGGCTGGCAGACGGGAATCTTAAGGGAATGCTTCATTAATCATCACCCCTAATACCCGGGGCTAAACGAACATGTTTAACCGGAAGCTGAGAAGCCGACTTTTACATTTTCAACCGTACCCATAATCCTGATTCATCGGAACGACACGGAACGCAAATAAATTGTACCCATGACGTATACAAATTGTCAGGGTTATTTTTGAAGGTCATTTGCGGTACAATAAATTATGCAGGAACTTGTATAATTTAATAGGAAATTTAGGCATTTCTTACTCATCGACTTATCTTAAGTGATAATCTTTACGAGGATTTTATTATTTCTGAGAAACGTTTATTTGAATACTTAGCAAGTTATTTATGTGTTTTGACAAAAAAAAATTGATTCAATTTTACACTTCGAGGAATGAATAGGAGATCTTTGGAGACGTCTATGTATTTTTTACTGTCGCATAATAAAATCAAGAACACAATTTAAAATTACGAATACAGGAAAAAAAAATACCTAATCAATGTTTATTACCATAGACGTTTAATACTCAAACAGTTCGTATATTGCCTTAGATAGTTCACAAATAACTAGTATTGAGTTACGAAAACTAACAGCCGGTAGTTAATCATACACAATCTTCGATCTAAGTGTAGTGTACGGTGGATCATAATTAACGTGAGCACTGACACGTAGTAGCCAGGGACCAACCAACTCCTAAACCAACACCAGCCATTGTTAAAGCGGGATAGCACTCTATGCAATGTAGAGCGCCGTCTCGTTTCCTCAAACAAAAAAGAGGTTTATTTCTTAACTTGGTAGTAGGAATCCAGGAAACGTTCTGTACATATCAGAACCACGATCGCTTGTAACTACCGTCAAATGTGTTTAAGAACCCTTAATTGCCACTAATGTTAGAAAATTTGAAGACCGCTGTTTATCATTAGGAGTTATCAATCGATCTGCTTACAAAGGCATAGGAAAGTAAATATGGATGGTTTTGGGAAGAAACTTACAATTAAATATGAATTAAACTTTTTTTTAGATTGATGAATGTGTTTATTTAATTATTCTACTTCTATATTAATAACACGACGATGACTACTTAATACAGTAGCAGAATTAACTTAAGGTAGACATTGACAGCCAATAATGTGACCGATTGATGTCCGAACAAACTTATTCAGTTTTTATTCTGCTTTGAGATATAAAGTTAACGACAAAGGTCCAGTGAGAAAGTCTTGAATTTATTACTCAGTATATTTCCATTTGGTAGACCTGTATCACAGATTAATAAATAGTTGCCTGTATTTCGATTGCCGCAACTTCATTTCAACATAATACAAGTCGAGCCTTTATTCTTAGAAGATGCAAAGTCTTCAAAAAATCTTATTTACAAAACACGTAAGAGGCATCACTTAAATTGACAGAATTCTTTGAATGTACTCAAGGGTACAAAACTGTATTTTCGTACATCAAAGGGAACAAAAAGTGCTGTAGTAGGCTTTTTCATAAGCTGATAGTCGACTCACCTCGAGTTTTTGCTGTTCAGAGGATTCTCCCCTAACAGTTGACCCTTCTTGTCTTATTTAGGCGCGTCTGAACGACCCCTCCCGACAGGGGTGCAATTATAATTTATTCATAACATCACAAAGAAATTTCTTGAATAAACAAGTTCATAGTCGCAATTTTAAACAATTACTGTCGGAGATTTCTTTTTAAGGTACGGCCCCATTATTTATGATGAAAGATGATTTGATGTGAACGTTATTTAGTTAGTAGTGTACATTTATTAATTGTTACTATTTTTCTTTATAAGATGGAACTATAATTTATTTTTTTCTTAGTTAGTGTCAGAGGGAGATAACAAGATCCTCTAGAGGGAGAGAAAGCTTTGTAGTTATGATGACGTGTTTAACGTACATGTTGTATATCCTTTAACTTTATCAATACTGGCAATATTCTTCATCTCAGTAAATTGCTTTTCATACAAGTTGATTGTTAGTTTCTTCGGTTTCCGTAGTAACGTTACTAACCGCCCTACTTTGTTGTGTTCCCAATACACACTTGACAGGTTTCTGAGTACCTACTGTTCTCAAGCTATTGTTATAAAATAACTACAATACGAAATGTTTCAAAAAGAATTGAACGAAAACATTTATTGTACAAAAACGTTCAAAGGTGTCTGTCTTATAGATTACGTTAACTGTTTACATAGGTTTGATGAAAGGAAACCCACTCTTGTTTAAATTAAACTAGATTTTGCACGCGGCTTTGCCCGCCTACATCCAGGCGGGAAAAGTCGTGAGCTACGGTTAGACTGCAAAAATCCTCCTTAACGAAGTGGCATAAAATAGAGATATTCCAATGTGTCAGCTACATTCATACCAATTGTCATCGAAATCGTTACAGCCGTTCGAAACCGAACGTACAAGGGTAACATACACACACTCACATAAATGTGATGTCTCAGTTTTTGTACTAAGACACATTTCTTTTTGGTGTCTGAGGGGTGTACGGATCTCCATGACCATGCACGGCAGTCGTACTTTGAAGACTAAAATCGAATCACTTATAAGACTTGCGTGGACTTGTGAGTACAGAGACTTCACAAGATGGGTGTTAACATTATCAAAATGTAGCAAAACCTCATTTCAATTGCTATCCACTTAAAGCATTCTGAGAAAATTCTATATCGCATACAGCGAATTGTATACGCCTTGTAACATATCAAACCTTCTTTCTTATTTCCTCTTACGTTTTAGTGAGGAAGACTGATGTACGTTTCTTCATATAGAAATATGCATGAAACCAACGCTTTACGTAGCTCTAGTATTCCCAAATTGTACGAAACGTGAGTGGGAGACAAATTTGTTCACTCACACATTTTTCCTCGAGCACCAATATAGAATTCTTATCGAAGAGAAAACTTTTATATGCGTAACATGATAACTTACTTTCCAATTTAAAAATTGCGTGCCAATTGCTTGGAGTGAATATTAATACGTGAATGTCAGTCGCTTTTGGTACCGGCCTTATTTAATGCAGTATCAATGCAGGCTAAGTGCTTCGATTGCGAATAAATTTATGTGTGAATGTTTTGCGTGTGCAATTTTATTTTTATTGTGGCTATAAATATGTTTTGATGAGCTGTTAGCTGCGTTGACTGCATATCAATAATGCTTTGTTTTGACGGTAACTTTAAGTTTTCTTGGGGGCATTGTTATAACGAAAATGTGTTTATGCATAAATAATTGACCACAGTTCACTCAACAAAATTATTAACTTCTGAAGAACAATTCACAAGTGAATTAGACAGTACCTACAATTGTGCTTATCCTTGAATTCACGTAGATTGAGGGTACGCAATATCATTTGATGACTTCTCTGCTTACAAAAGGGCAGCGATATGACCAATACATCTACATAAATAGTAGCTATCTACAGTATCTACGTCACACAAAGGTCCGATATTTCCTGCGGTCCATCTCCCGATATCACCAATGATTTGAAAGGACTTTATTCATATGAAAACCTTATAAAAGATATGTCGACAGAATTTCAACTGTGCGGAATATTCAGTGGGATATTTACGTAGGATCGTCAACCGTCACTACCTAGCAATATGTCAAATATTTCTCGTCGAAGTTTCCCTTCACATATATTGTTACTGCTTCGTTTGTAGAAAATCTTCTGTGAAAATAGAAGTTAAGAATTCCTTGCTCGGAATTTTCTGTTTCAAAGGTACGTAAACAAAGGCGATTTTTATAATTCATTTGTTTTGCGACAAAGGGTCGTACGGTCGTACCTAGCATGCATAGCGTGTAAACACTTAGATGTGAGAAATAATAATTCGCTTTTCATTTTGTTGCGTCATTGCGAAGCTTGGCAAAGTCTGAAGGGCCGTCGATGGTGAGTGGCTCATACTTTATTATTGGCTCGCTCTTGTACTTGCAGGGGAATGTAAAATGAGGTCACGATTTATCGGTACATCTCAGTTTGTACTGTAATTAGAAACAGATACAAACAACCAGTCTTTGTGAATCAGTAATAAATAAGCAAGAAGCTCTAATAATCAAAATCTTTCAAAAGAACACACAAATAATAAAACCTATTTGTCTGTACTTCTAAAATATTTATATCATGATTACGAACAGCTAAAATAACAATCTGATAATTATTTACAAAATTATTTTCTAACATCAAAGTTGAACATGAAATACTATTTTTCGAATTTATGTCTATTTCGCAAACAAATTTAATCTCATTTGATAATCCTCTCAAACATATTTTCTTTCTATAGCGTAAAAATATTGATGAGAATCAATAATAGAATAGGTTTAGCCCGCAGCTCCACCCTCGGGTTATCAGAAGTCGATTAAAAAGCCGGTCAAGTGCGAGTCGGACTTCTGACATGAGGCAACATGCAAAGAGGCAAAAGAACAAATCATTTGGGTGATATTTATACATTTCGGGAGACCAAAATTTATTTTTCGACTAATAAATGTAGGTATGTATTACCACGCTTTTTTAGTTTCACCTGCATGTTTGTTTTGTTTGTTTCTTGTAACCGACTTGGACTTTACCCACTTCTTTTTAGTTATAATTACTATATGCTGGTACTATAGTGGCAACAAAAACACATAACCTGTCAAAGTTGCAACTGTATATATAGCACGGTTCATGAGATACAGCCTGGTGACGGACAAAAAACAGCCTCAGTAATAGGGCTCCGTTTTACAATCTTTTAATACAGAACCCTAAAAATTATGCTACCACTTTTTTCTATACTTTTTATCGACAACCTCTTAAGTCCTTAAATTGGATCTCAGATAATATTCACACAGAATTTCATGATCATCGCTGCAGTAATCTATACTAATATATAAAGCTGAAGAGTTTGTTTGTTTGTTTGAACGCGCTAATCTCAGGAACTACTGATCCAAATTGAAAACTTATTTTGTGTTGAATAGACCATTCATCGAGGAAGGCTTTAGGCTATATACCATCACGCTGCGACTATACAAAGGAAAATGTGAAAAAACAGGGCAGGTATAAATCATAACTTATATCTTCTACCCACGGGGACGAAGTCGTTGGCAACAACTAGTTTAGACATAAAAAAGTAACAAGCAAACAGACAAACAAAGAGACTAATTTACTAACATTTATATGGCATCGTTGAAAGAAGTACCGGTGTATCATAAAACAAAACTATTATACATTAATATCTTAGAATGACCATTCTCGAAGTTCAAATGTTTTTTATTCACATTCAATTAACTTCTAACTATCAATTACAATTGGAGTAGCGTTAGTTTTTTTAGACACAAAAAAATGTAATAAAGAATGGTAAATTGTAGCCGGATTCTGTGGTTACAAATAAGAATGGGTTTGTGGTGCGTTGGTCGTTAAGAATGAGATATATTGTATACGGTAGCTTCGAACAGTTATCACAACGTCGTTGAAGCAAGAGGACTTTCAGAATCAGAATCAGAATCGGTTTTTTTTTTGTATAGAATAATAATAAACTGGTAACATAACTTTGAGGATCCTTGTACTGCTTGTACATTCGATATTTTCGGCATACAAAGATGAAGTACGTAGACACGATTACATTTGCAAGCCATGACATTTGTGGTCTTATATTAAGTACGTACTTGAGGTCAAAACGAAACCTTATTAGGTACTAAAGCTCCGCCGTCTGTCTGTCCGTTCATTAGTCTGTTCGTCGTTCTATCACCAGTCTGTATCTGGTATATATGTACTTAGGTTGCCGTTAAGACAACAATTAATAAAATAACATCAAGGTAAAACAACATTTGGTAAGGTCAAAAATTGTATGGGTGCAAAATTTTTGCCAATTGCCTTTCTTTTGCCTATTCGTACGGAAACCTGGTTGTTATCAATTTGACTTCCACTTGACTTCTTTTTTTTAAATTAAACAGCTAATATGTGCCTTGAAAACCATACGTCAAAATAAACTTCGTTTTGTATGTCTCTTGAAGGAAATAAAACACGCGACACACTTCCTACTCTTTATATATTTCTCACATATAATTCGCTACGTGGAATATCCAACGCGACATAAGTGTCAACGCGTTGACAGCCACTATCAAGTGTCCAAAGTTTCCGTGCGTAAAACCCGTTACAATTTTATTTACAGAAACTTAATATATACGATTTACATACATTAGGACTAACGTGGATCGAAATAATTGAAACAAAACGAGTGACATTTTGTTATACGTCACGCGATATACAAAGATTACCTCGACCGGGTGGTTCGTGATGAGAAATATTACGCTCGGTATATCCTTACTAATATAACGTAATAATGTTGCGTATTTTATTATTGTGAGATTAACTAAGAGAATGTATTAGGCACATACATTATGCATACTGTTATTTGAGAGCTTATTACTTAAATGTATTTGAATGTTAACAGTTATTTTTCGAAATGCTACAAGACACTGAACTAGGAGATATTTTTCATTTGTAATAGGTATTAGATTAACATTTTTATTGGTGGTATTAAACGGAGAATTTCCATTGCTTTAAACAGCTTTTAAACTGTCTTAACGTTCATGAATTTATAGAATTGTGTCTTTTAAAAGGAAAGTTTAAGAAGAATTTACAAGATTATTTCTACTCAAATAGTTATTCGTGAAATATCGCAATAAAATCAGATAATTTAAAATTATTAACAGATTTATTGCACGATTTATGATATCAAAAAGTGTCACTTTTTCATGATATTATATAATAAGTACTGTGGGATTCAACGTCAATTCAATATTTAAAAAAAAAATTAAACTTTCGTGAGGCGGAAACTTATTTAATAAGTTTTCAAGCGTGTTTATTGGCATAGCCTGATTAGTTTCAGACCCAACCGGAGTCCTTAATCAAAAATGAGCTGTCGCGGCTGCCAGATCGTGAATCAAACTATTCAATATTTATCAAGCAGGAAATATCGACAGAAATACCTAATAATATTGCTGTCGTTATAAATCAAACAAGCATATAATTAGAACTGTTATCAACATTGAAGAGAATCAAAAGTTCACACACGAATGCGTGAACATTATTCACTTTGTCTTCGCAAATAAGTGAGGCAAAAGAGGCAAGAGAGGCGACACTCGGGTTGGTCACGTAAGGGTATTCAACGATCGCACCGTACTTTGAGCAATAATTGAAATAAAGCTGGTGACATTACTCGGGTTCGTCACGCACACCTTGATGTATTGTGCTAAGGTAGGACTCTTACAGGATTTGTTGGCCGACTCCGATTGAGATCTCTTACGTATTTTAGCTTTGATACTAATATATCATGTTGTATATTTTATAGTTGCCCGTGACCATGATACCTGCAAAGGTGTCGAAACGTCGGGAACTAAAATTAAACCGCGTTAAAAGTAGTTTAATTTCAATGTCTGACATGCGCGTAAACCTAAGAAACCACTATATCAAGGTTTTTTAAGTCTAAATGCGTAATCAAAGTGCGTATAAGGTGGTGGAACGTATGGAAACTGGGGCTAATAATGTAATTTACGTTAAAAAAGTGTAAGGGTAAGTGACGTCTGTTACCTAATTTATTTGTTTGCCCGATAGAAGAAAATGTCTCTTGTGCAATATTCTTTAGGAATCTGTCTTACAAACTATTTAGATATTTTTAGTAAAATACCTAATACCAATAGCCATGCTATAAAAACTCCTAATACAGGAAATATACACTAATATGAAGTCACAATAAATAAACGGATTTTTTAATACATCCCATCAACAAAACACCTTAAAAACACATTAAACGTTAACCATAAAAGAAAAAAATATTCGCATTTAAATTAATGTCATCAATTAGTACTTCCCGTCACAGATAGATATCAAAAGAAAAAAAAAATATTCGAAATTCTTTTATCTTTGAGATATCTTTAAGTGGTAAAACAGACTTTAAGATATAATACATATTAAGGTGATAAGAAAACATTTAAAACACGCCGTTAATTATGGAGGAAGAGGTTGTAATCACGGTGGGACAAGGTTGTTTACCGTTGGTTGTGACGTCATACAGTATGAAAGTAAGAATGCGTATACATTGAGACACAAATTTTGAATGTATCTGTTTTAAATTCTGTTAGGTCTGAATCAAGGTGCATAGTCTAACTAATGCATGTCGTGTGACAAGCGTGGTTGGAATCTTAATTTTAACGAATAAAAAAATTGAAAAAGAACTTCCTGAGTATTTGTAAAAAAAAATATGTGAAAATATTGTTGGACATTTCTAGGAATGCTAAATTTCGTCTGCGGGAATAATTGGTTTGGTAAAAATAATTTAATCTAAATTAGTGCAATATGATTATTCTATTGTATTTTATTACGTTTTGCAGTAAACACCATAATATTACCGTACATATTTATTCACATACACGGTGATTTTTTAGTCGTCTTACAAAAGCAGCCCAGTTCATGCATCCGACGTAAAATACCCCTAGGCGCGATTATTTTTTTTATCATCAACTAAGATAATAGGTACGAAGAAAAATTAAACAAGAGAAATCTGAAACATACTCTTAAAAATGATAAAAACGCCGCCGCGCGCCGCCCGCGCTCCTCACCATTGTTACAAGGCTCAGACCGCGTTCGCAACAGAGCTGTGTTTCTAAAACTACGAATTGCATAATAATATTGAATAAAAATTGCATTTTAAATTTATTCAAATCTCATAAATACCTATTGTTTTATCATGAACGTGTTCTTGTCATTGGATACATGAACTGGGCTGCTTTTGTAAGACGACTAAAAATCACGGTGTATATTGAA
>NC_039488.1:8507683-8556244 GCF_003590095.1 Trichoplusia ni
TTTTTTTTTCACCAATAATTTGTCTTAACCTGTGTAGTGATGAGGTTCAAGAAAGAGATAGCAATACTAATCTCTCTGGCGTCATGTCTTTTTTTCTCTCAAAGAAACCGTCGTAGACTACAATTTGTAGTTCTTGGACATCATACGACGGACTTTGGCATAATTGTTGGTTGCGTAGAGAAATATTTCGCTTTCTTAGCTTGTTTTCTGACAAAAAGTCGAAAAGTCGTCCCAAAAGTATTGTAAAAAAATGTTATCGTTGATATTGTATAAAATTCGACTAAATTAGGTCACAAATACAAAACTACTACAAATACTCTAATTATATAGATTTTTGCTAATTGTTTTTAAAAATAACGTTTCGCTTAATGTTTAAAACAGTACGATAACAATGTGTTGTCTGTCAAATATAATTATTGTTTATCAAAATTTGTTTATATCAATTTCCTTCCCGTTTCCAACCTTCCTGTTCATCGTGAATATTAGGTATATGAACATATAATAATAATACTAGCCTTTAAACTAATACAATAAGAAAAAATAAGTTAAAATAATGCGAAAAAATTAATAAGAAAACTTTAAAAAAGGCAGAGTTTTGAACGTGGAATATAGACCATTACCTATATTAGGGGCCCAAAATAAGCCAGTCGGGAAAAAAAACAGTGAAAGAGACTTCGTAAAAGATGGCATTTGGTGCAGATCGTAGGTGTTATGTTGGTTAAAAAAAAAATGCGAAGGTTAATCTTATTCCTAAATATTTATTACGGCGCATAATATTTCATATTTTCTCGGATCCAGTTCAGATGCGCCGCGACACTGGTATAAACGCCGGGCAGGCCGGTACTGCACAGCTCATGCCGTAACTGCTGATGCCTTCTAGTTTACCACGAGAGCAGATTAGAGGACTACCCGAGTCTCCCTGTAATAAAAACGTGTTCGTAAAGAATATAAACTATGAAAAATGGTATTAGATGTCGGTGAAACGACCTTGAAGGTTATTCAAATTCAAATTTATTGTGCGCAACGTGTGGCGGGTTCGATCCCCACGTAGCAACACAAAAGCTATTGCGATATGAAAACCCCGAAACCATAACAAGTGCATGAATTTTAGGATTATTACATAAAACAAATATTTCAAATGAAATAGGTTAGGCCTAAGTCTATAAGTACCTAAACGCTCTATTTTAATTAAGTTAGCCCTGAACGAATATCCTATTTCTTTCTAAAAAGAGTACCCAAGTAAGTTCCACAAGGTGTTCCGTACATACGAGTGCGTAAACTAATGAAAACAAAACCCCATAAAGATTTGTTTGTAACGCCTTCGACCCTGAGATTCTGGCCAAGCTTTGAACTGACCTTTTTGTGGTTCACGAATTTGGGTCACAAAACTTAAAGTATCGTTGACTAACTTATCGATACCAAGCTACGCCGCCTACTTAGGAATTCATGTTAAGTAAATTTCGATTGATTCTAAACATGTGCAGCAACGTATAATATAATGAAACTAGACTATTACTTAGGGCACTTTATAAACTTACTTTACTTATTAAATTCCTTAGGTCTGTATTACAGTAGGCTACTCAAGTCCAGTTTGATCTTAAATCACCTGATCATGGTTTAAATATTGAATCTGCACTTGAGGGTCATTCTTATTTCAGAATATTATTCAAACTTCACTCAGCTGAATCGAGATTCAAATCGCGTCTCAAGAATATGTCTTGTCTATGAATCAGACAGTCTTCGTTTACAAATTTATCTTTCCCGAAATTCTGGTTCAACATTCGCAAAATAAGAATTTAGTTTCAAACCTAATTAATAAATATATTGTGATTTAAAGACGATTAAGCTTTCTAACTGTAGGTTTTATTTCAAAAACTTAATAAATTATTGTTAAATAACGTTGCGTGACGATAACGTTTAATAAATATCGTTAAATAAATTATCATAATAATCAAACTCTTCAAAAATATATATTATTTCTATTACAACACAATTATTTGCTTAACTCAATGGGAAATCTCTGCTCAAGCGCGGTGTCGACCACACTTGAGTAATCACAAATCAAATCTCTATTTGAGTAACTATCTAGAACTGAGTAATGATTTAGAATAAGATCTACACTCAGCTGAACTATGATCACCGAATCTATGCTTGAAACAGAGATTAGGACTTGAGTAGCCTCCTGTAATACGGACCTTAGTGCGGGAGAGTTTTTATTTAATTACATTAAAATAAATTTAAAGCCGTTTTCGTACGAAAGGATTTTTTTTGCCTGACAACCCGATCGTTTGCTTACCTACGTAGGTACTGTCTGCTTTTAAGGCTTGTATTCTCGCTAGTGACCCTGTGCATTTGGACGAGTGCGGATTTGATATAGATGCAGGATTTATACGGGTCGCATTTTTAAATAGTTATTATAGAAATCAGGCATATTTTAAAAAAGTAACCAAACCAAATCATTTTCCTATGTATTGCCAAGCAGTAATTTTTTTCTAATGTTCTTTTATTAAAAATAAAGCTGTAAAATGGTTTTATCTCTACGAATTGGAGGTGACTTGAGGTTTTTTTACTTGTTATGTGATGCTAATAGAAAAATTATGGCTAAACCAAATTACGTATCATATCATGTAGATTATTAACTATTTTTTGCAGATATAAATTCTCTGTAAGTGCCGACGAAAAGCTGTTTCATCTGCACGCTTTTTTCAAGCTTTTTACGAAAGAGGAGCCTTAAAGCCCAAACGCTTGCGCACTAATCTATCTCGCTCAATCTCTAAACTATTTAATTAAAATAGTTTCTGAGCAGTAAATAATATATGAACGTCGCTAAACGTTACCTGGCAGGCGTCGACGCCCTCGCCAACAGCGCATATCATCCCGCTGTCATAGTCAGGTGCGACGTACGGGCCCAGCTCCCGCCTGCATTCGTCCAATGACACTATTTCCAACTTGCCAGCCAGCAATTCCGTTGATGTTTCCTTTGTCTCGAGATCTTGGAAGCCGTAGCCATATATTGTACATTCACCTGAAATTAGCTGAGTTGTAATTGGGCTCAAATAAAGACGTTTTATATGTAGTTTAAATTTCTCAACTCTTTAGACGCCCGAAGTTTCCAGACACATTTTATTTAGCCACATATTTTTAGTAAAGTACTTATGCCATTCAATGGCATCGAGGCTAATCTTCAAAGATAATGTCGTTTTTACAAAATGATTTAGTAGATGTCTGGCTATAAAATATGACCCATTTGAAAGACAGTTCCAAAACAGTGTTTGGCAGGGAAATATAATGTGTATTTTACAAAGCTCTGTTTTGAGGCAGGTAAGTTGTTAGGCACCTATCTGTCTGACTGGTTACTCAGATCAATTACCTGAAAGTCCAAACGATGATTTTGGTAGTATTTGCTCTTTTAGCCAGCTCTTATCGCAAAGGTGCAGGGTGATCCGTAAGAGAGCTATATCATGTGCTTTCGTGACGCTGAAAGAAGAAATATTTAATTGTCTCCAAGCAGAATTTTGTATTTCGATTAAAGCCCTACACAACACATAAGTCTACGTAACACAAAAACCTTTTTTAATATCAGTAATTTTTTGTTTTATTTCAGCCAGAAAATACAAAAAGCTTGTGTAATAAACTGCAATTTGCCCGTAAAAGAATGTTAAAGAGTTTAATCATGTCGCAGGGTTCTTCACAAACATTTCAAGTCACAGCCCAGACCCAGGACAGCATTGGTGGATTGCCTAAAACTTTTATCCTATGGAAAGATCGAACTCGAGACACGTCGCGGCAGTGAGTTTGGGGTGGTGACTTCATCTAATTCTAAACGCCTTCTTACGGGTCAACTTTTCGTGCTTAATAATCTTTTTAACGGTGGCAGTTGGAAACTTCGCTCCCTCAGGAACGCAGTAGTTGTTCAGCTGCAGAACATATTGATCCTCATTCGATTGCACGCAGTGGGCGGCTGTCAGCGCGTAATATGGCGAGATTATAGTTCCCCCGCATAGGTGTTGACTGGGACGATGCATTTTGTAGAGAGACTGCACGTGGCTGTATTCCTGTCAGAAGAAAATACGGTCATGTTGAAGAACCACATTGAGAGTTAAGAGTCCGACCTTGCCTCATGCTTCCTTGGTTACGGTAAAGGGGAATGTAGAGATAAGACATTTTGAGAACGTCACAAAGCAAAAGAAAATTTGACAGTCGATATAGAAATACGTCAATTTATAACCGCGAAAGTTTATATGTATGGATGGATGTTTGTTAATCTTTCAAGCAAAAGCTACTGAACGGATTGGACGATGTTTGGCAGACAGATACTTTAACATATAAGATAGTTATTTATCCTGATTTTATGTTTCCGTGGTATCATTTTCGGTATGACTTATTTATTGATGACCATGATTTATTGTTTCTTCTATTTAAATCTAGGTAATCCTTGCTTTTGCCATTTTAATTAAGTTCTTAAAAGCATTAAATAAATATTCATTGAAAGGGTTTTGTTCCGTCATTTAGCATACAAGTTGTGTGTTGCGCAATAAATGGTCCGCCTGACCTTTACAATCCTCAGGGAAATCAGATTTCCGCAATATGGTGTTATCAGTCTACGGCAATGTAAATAATGTAAGTGGAAGGTGCCCTCGCAAAATAATTGGAGAAAAATGAAGGTAAAAACGGTGATCGATGGAGCTGCGAGCTATTTGATAATGAACTCGCCGTCTTATAAGCATTGTGAATTTACGATGAACAGCTTCTTGTTTCCGTCCTTTTGGCTGTTAATTGTCCCTGCTTTGTATGTTTTCTCTTGTAACCTACAGAGAAAACATGTTTGTAAGGTTATTTAAAATTTAATATTAGGTGAAGATTAAGGAGTGGTCTGAACTGGGGCGATTTAAATGTTCAAATTTTGCTTGTTATATACCTTAATCTATCTGTCTTTAATAGGTACCGATTTTTTTTTTAATAACACTGTTTAATTTGTTATTACTTAATTGGATGTCAAAGCTGAAGCAAGTTTAACGTCGTTTAAATGCCAATATTTAACTGCTAGTAGGTAAAACTACTACACAGTTAACACACGTAGACCCAGTGAAATACCTGAATGAGGCGCAACAAGTTACCAAACTATCTCATTCATATCTAATATTAGCCGTCCAGCGGACCTACAAGATTAGAGTATTATTTATACCTGACTTCACAAGAATAGTGCAACAGATAGATTTCACTATACTGCACATTTTGTAGCGACTGTCCAATACACATTACGTTACGTATACCTCACAGATTTATTTTTTAATTTTGTGCACAATTCCATCGTAAATACAATTCACGTGTCAATTCAAATTCAAATTTAATTATTTTCTCTGTACATTGAACTTTTTAGGGAAAATGATGGGTTATAGGTTATATACCCGTCATTGTAACTCCGTTAGCCAGGATAAACAATGAATCAAAAATATCACCAGAATATTCGGTGTAGGTAAACCAAGGAATCGATTGTCTATCTTGAAACTTGCAACGAAATCTACGTAACAGATCTCCGTGGTAACTATGTATACCGTAACTGTTCGTAAACTCACTTCTATAGGGAAGCCCCGAAAGTGTATTAATCATCTGCCTAGATGTATAACAATGATATCACTTTATCGAGGTTTTAGTCACGAAGCCGTCCTCGAAAAGATTTCAAAAGGCAATACTCAGACGATATCATTTTTTCAAATAAAGAACATTCAGTTTATGGTTTCATCATTCTCAAAACTACTGCTAGAAATGTGAAACTCTCCTTAATTCTTAGTCAGAAATATTTTACATATTATAATAAAATCGTAAGCTTTCTTGGTTACCACATAGATATTCATAAATTTCGGAAATTGATATTTTTCAGCATCCTTTTGACGTTTACTCTACTAAAAAAAATCCTTACGAAGGTGATACTTTTACGCTTTAACGGCTTTTTAAGGCGGATAATTAAACTCGCGTTGCCTGAACAGATACAGAGAATTAAAGGCTCATTTAGATAATACTATTTCAAGGGAGTTGCTGAGCATTAAAATGCCGGGTAATTTTGGACTGGCCAACACAACATACAAGGTAACGCGGCGTATTTCTTCCACAATCTTACCTACTTTAAAATATGATTAGTGTTAAATAAAGTGTTCAACGACAAAACACGATATTTCTCGCACCGTCTAAGAACGTCAACTTTAACACTCTTTTGACACAATATAAGTGGAATGCGTAAGTACGATAACCACAATCCTAGCACGTACGTCATAAATGTAATACATCGTGTCAGTAACATATCGCCGAAACGTGATACATTGACCTTTCTGATCCGCCGGCTAAAGGGTTGTGAATGTTGTATGGATCAAGATGGATAGAATATGCCTATATTTGTAAAGCTTTAAGTTTTAAGGTATAAAGAATAATGGAGAGAGCAAAACTTTTATTTATAATAATCGCATATATACATCCCACAGCTGAGCTAAATTCTCATCCTGTTTAGGAAGGTTTGAGCATTGATCGCCATGATTACTCACTGCGGGTTGGCGATTTTGGATTCCAATGTACCTGTAGAATCCAGGTGTCAACAGCCTGGATTTCATGTATTCATGCTTAGAACCGCGCAACCCCATCACGACACTGTTTTATTTGAGTTGTCCGAAATATTATAAATACCATTATATTCATAACAAATTGCTCATACTTTTCCCTCACACTGAAAAATATATATGTATACCATCGCTCACCATTGTTAAGTGTTAATATTTGTAAATAGAAATACTTAGCCGTAATTTAAGATTTTAAACATTCAGTCAATAGCTATGATAAATAAAAATAACATATCGCTAATATTACCGCATTCAACCACTTCAGCTCCAATCACTCGTTTTACCCTCCCACATTCAACTGAATAATCAACAATTATCCCAACTATTACAATAGCTAAGGCATTTCTACAGCCCATTCTGAATTCCACAGTTATCACTATCAGTCAAAACTAAACACTCCACATTTAACGCGGTTCACGAGTTAAGTATACGTAGTACTTACTTACGTTTAGCCATTAATGATGACAATAAAACTATTGTGGAAAGTCGTGACGAAATGTACTATGTCTTCAGTATGTAAACAGGTGTGAAAACAGCTGTTTAAGGCAAGAAAATATACTTTTTCTGTTTTCTAATTATTAACCTTATAAGCCTTAACCCTAATACGCATAGATGTTAAACTTAAAACTCTCCTTTATTAAGCAGAATTTATTTCAGTGCATTCAATTCAGTTGAAAAAGAAAATAAATAATTTAGCATCCTCTATGGCAAATAAATAATTTAGGCTTGTCATTTAAGAACGAGGAATAGAGAGGAATCATTTAGTTGGTCTTTCGCGATTCACTTCTCACTTCCAGCCACACTTGGGTCTAGGTCTACCGCTGTCTTTTAAAGTAGAGAGGTGTTCGTTGCAGTTGTGAAAGAGAAAAAGAGACACTCATTCATCGAATGCTCTATCTCATTTCTACAATTACAGAAAAGATTGACCGTCGCACTTCCTTAAATTTACCTAAAGCACACACACGGTTTCATTAATTTTGGACTATTCATTCCGAAATTATATAGGTAAGCAATAAATGATCGTCCTTGTCTTAGTTAATTTTCCACTGACATATTTGTTTACACATTTTGCAGATGGTATTGCTGCAAACAGATCTATAGTTTATACCATGACTGTTGATGTATTGCAAGGAAAACCTTTGTGTCTTAAACTAATTATGTTCTGAAATGCGTGCGAGTGCCGTATCATGCGGTATGGTTATTATAATTTACATACTAGTCTATCTACTATACTATAATATAAATACCTTAAATAATATATAGGTATAAATGGTATATTATTTTATGTTATATCAAAAATGTATTAAAAGCCACGGAAATTTGTCAGAGGTTTAGATAAGCATAAAACTCAACCTTATTTACAATTAATATACCGGCCAGGAACTAGTGAGATAAAGGGTAAACCCTATTCTTATGCAAAAAAAGTAATCGTGGGTATTTAGGTCTAGACATTCCCCCCATGAGCGCACTTGCGAGATAGCAATTTCATATTCCAATTTTAAAATCTAGTGACATTAGGAAGCGGCTAGTAAGTTTTTTTTTAAATTCAGCCATTAGAGATATATAGTTATGTGACTGATATTACTTTTTCTCATAAATATAACTCGATTTTCTTTTACACAATCGAATTTACGAGCACTATGCCTTGATCTCTTTCTAAGTGGATCAAATCGCTAAATAATTTAAGATCTAATAAATTTGATCCATCTAAAGAATTTTAAAACTGAAAAGAACATATTTCTTTTCAGTTATTAACAAAGAAATGGATTAATCTAATTCTTAAAGTTTTTTTACGTGAGTGTGACTGTACTTACTATATAACGGTTCAGTTTTATGTATTTTTGATAGAGTTGATTAATAGCTAATTATGCAAAATAAAGTTTATCGTTCAGGAACTTAATGTCTATAAATCTATTTGTGGTAGATCTGTATGAGTGATGGAAAATTTATTGAATGTTTATTTTAAACATTTATTTTTTGCATTCAGCCAGTAATGAGACTGAAATTATTTTTTCTATTGCTAATGCCTAGATTACTCTGGTTGCAATCAATTTATGAGCCCTATTCTGTGGTATGCTGTGAAAACCTTTTCGTATAAACCGTGTTTGGTCCAAGCACTTTTAGAAAAAGCTTTTGTAGATCATCATTTCGGGATTGCAATACCTACGTCACTCAGAGGTCATCATGTTCTCCTTAGCTATCCATACAATCTAATCGTAGATGTTAAAAAACAGTAAGTCCAGTCCTCGTTACGGTCATTCCAATTCTCCATTTAGGTACAATAAAATACGGGTCGGAAGTCGGGATGAAGATAATCGGAAACTTCCTGCACATTAAGGAAACATTAATTTAGTTGTCACATACTTGGCATTGCACGTATTTGCAGTTCGTTGTGTGAGGTGAGTAAGCGAGGAACTGAATAATGGATCAGATTTGTTCAAGTGTCGAGTTTTTTGAGTTCCTTTTTAGATGGATGAGCTACTTACTTACTTTAATTGTAATATACCTAATCCAAGTTCTACTTGCATAAAGTATAAATTTGCAAATATTTTCTCGCGATTCCGCCGCGGTTATACATAAAATAAATAACAGTTTAATATGAAGATGTTATTTATAAATTTTGTTAAAAGTTTCTTTTAGATTCAAAATTGCGGACTAATAGTTGGTGAAGATTACACTGACAAAGATCAAGATTTATCAGTTAATCTTACCCTAACGATGACGTCATACTAAGGATCTTCATCTGTTTACGGCAATACAAAATACCTATAATTATAAAACCTATCATAAAATTTAATTGTGTAATTTATTATCAAAAAATCTATTACGCAAGTTAGCCGACAAGGATCAAGATTGCACTATAATATTATCAATTAATCTTACCTGCTAATGACGTCATACATCATACGTTGGATCTTAATCGCCATGATAAAAATACCATAGTGGAACGATTAGACTAAGTAGGTACATATCTCTGTAGGTATTTATAAAATACCGCATAAGAAAAGATAAGATTTTAAAATTAATTATAAGACGAGTCTTCGTTAAAGTTGTTCAGATTCGATCGAACTCATGGCACATGCCATTTAAATTATTAGGTATCTGTTGTTTTTGCTAAAAAAAAACACATTCAGCAGTAGCTTCAACGTCAACAAAAATGCAGATAAAAAAACACAACCAAAATTTCCCTGGCTAAATTTGTAGAAGGCTAAAATACTTATATAAATATATACTTATATTTGAAAATACTTATATAAAAAAACACGAATTGCAAAAACAGCTTTGAATAAGACATTTAAATGTAACAATAGAAGGCAATAAAGTAGTGTTAAATACTGAGGGTAGCGGTCGTCGAAGGCCGCCCTAATGTTATTGTTATGTTCTTTATCAGCCTCTCCACGGACTACACGATACCAATTTTTCGCAAAATCCCTGTTGAATTTTGTACCAATTTTGTTTTCTGCTGAACTTACAATGTACATACACATTGTATACACACTGTATAGTGAACATGGTTTTAATAAAAGTTCAGTAAACAACAACATTGTTCTTAATACGTATTTTCACAACGCTGCTATCTACAAAAAAGCTTTAGTAAAGAATGAAAAGCCTTGATAAAAGGTGAATTACACTTTCGATGTAAAGAAGTCGGTTGCGGCCAACGTTGAGTCCTCGGTCGAACGTAGGTCACCCTTGACAAGTCATTACTCATTATGAGTCTACGAACTTTGAACACGTAACGGCCCGCATTCACCGATCGCTTACTGCCCGACATTTTTTAACTCGAACCGCCTTCACGAATCACGGAAATCTGGTTACAACATAAAAATAAAAACATGTTGTCACGAACGCACACAGTTCATGTGCGTCTGCTTAAAATCATATGCTATGTTAAGATAAAGTGCTACAAATTAGTCTGACTCGGCGTTGAGTGAGCTTAAAATAGTATTTCTATAATTATTTAGTGTTATTGTTGTGGGCTGCATGTGATGCCAAAACGTAGCGACAACAGACAGGTGGGAGCGGGCAGCGGACAAGCCGCGAGGTTTATGTAACGCGAGGGGGCGAGCGCGGCGCCGGCGGCAGTGCTCCGCCGACCGCCGGGGCACACCGCGCCATGGACCGGGCGAGCGGCAGCCCGCCGCCCAGCCCGCCCGCGCAGACCGGCTTCAGCGCCTTCTGCAGCGCGCTCTCCGACACGCTCTCGGTACGTACCCACCACCTCGCGCGCACCGAAGCGCTACTTCACACCTACACACCTTTCCTCGTTTATTCTTTACGACACCGGCACCGTCCAAATCGCATTTTGGCGCAGATACACTTTATCCGTTCCCGATAAATAATGAGAATCGATGATGAGTGTCGCGTTGCGGGCTATTTCGAGGCGCACGTGGTCTTCGAGGTCGCCGAGAGAAGCCTCGGCCACAGCCGCTGGACATCACCGAGGAATCAGAATAAAAGTCATGGAGGGAATAAAAAATATAAACAAGTTTATTATTAGAGTGCTCGTTGAGGCCGGGTCGCACGGTCGCGATTTGTCCGATGGCTGTGATCTACAGAAATACCCGCGCATTAAACGGCCGCCCGCTGGTGCGCCGTAGTAAGGCCGGCCGCGACACCGCACTCTGCTAACTCAGCACCCCTGCAGCCACCACCGGCAGCACTCGTCCGCGCCGCCCGCCGCCCGCGTCTCCCGCTCGCAGTCGCTACAACTCATAGGTACTCCACTAATTACTCACATACCTTGAATTCTAACCGAGGGCATTTCCCAATTTACAACTAAGCCGCACAAATAACAAATGGTTTCGTTGATATATTTCAAAGTGTTGGTGTTTTTTTTAATCCTGTGTTGTGATACAGTGACATTTACAGATGTCGGACAAATTAAACTTTACGAAATGATTTATTAGATATTGTGTTGTATTGTTGGTTTGTTATAATGAGTGCGGTTTGTTTATCTTATGGATGCGGCGAGTTGGTGTCTGCCGGTTGACCGAAGCTATGAGAAATAGTAGAGGTGTGCTTTTGTTTTCGTTCTACATTTTTGTATAATCTGTAGATCTTTTACATATTTGGAATAAAACCCCACTCTCTACTTAGAGGCTTTTTGGATTTAGAAAATAAATACAAACTAATTTAACGTTAATCTATAACCAATTCACACTTACCTGTTTATATTATCATTGATCTTAAATACCAACGTTATTCTGACTAAGTATCTATAATAATGACACAAATTACCCGTATCATTACTGTTATTCAGCCTGAACAAAGAGGGGTCATTTCTGAACGCTGATTAAGCACGTGTAAGTGATACTATAGGTATACTTTATATCCTATACACTATACCCTTGGTTACTTGTCAATAACTACCTACACTGTATAGGTATTATTGACAAGTGGGTACCAGAGCGTAATGCAAGGTTAGGTCCAACATTTAAACCGCATCGATCGTCGCACCCAGTTCACTTCTTTACTAACATAAACAATCTTATTTATAACTAGTATTTTCATTATATTTTTGAAACTACGTCTAATGTTTTAAAAGCTAAATAAATAACAATGTTTCAGTATAATTTTCTTTATGGTTGCTTCAGGAAATTACCCAGACTTTTTAATCACAGCAATTTCAAAACTCTTTCATTAATAGTCGTCGCTTGAAAGAATAGCCTTGAAACTTAAACAATATCAAACTAGGCAATTTAATTTATACTTTGTTCTGAAATGGCATTTTATACAAATAAACAAAAATTATGTAGGGTTTCAAAATAATAAAGTTTAAACCCCGGCTTCTAAAAGGCTGTTAAATTTTAACTGTAATCAAGTCTCTGATTGGTCGACAACAATTTTAACTGCCAATCTGTACATAAAGATTTCGAGGTAAACTTCAATAATAAAAAAAAATATTCTGACAATTATTTTTTTGTGTTGTGCAGCATTTGAGAATGCTGGCTGATGTTTGTTTTAATCAAAATAGGTTTTATTCACACATCAACAAGATGTTACTTATATTTCGGATATGAATTAGTAGACATTTGATTTGTATCCGAAATTTGACTAAACAAATATTAGAATTTTACCTAACATTTTCTTATTGTTATCAAAAATATAATTATTTTGATTATAAACGATGTTTGTTAATAGCAAGAAACTAGCTTATCATCTGTTTTATGCAAGGAGTATAAACGGACCTTAGTGAAATTTAAAACACTTCTTCTGTCAATAGATATTAACTATTTTCAAAAGGGATCAATCAAAAATCCATTCTTAACAGCAAAATGTTGTAAATATATTATTATATTAGCTTACAAAATTGACATCAGTTGATTACGATTTGAAAAAAAGGACTATTTTCTTTTTAACCTGCTTATTTCAAAATGCAAAACCGGTACAATGATCAGGCATCCCTAAAACAAACTGTAAATGCACAAGAAAATCAAAACTACCGTTAACAAAAGAGAGACGTTCAATATTTTTAAAGAGAAACGCTTTAGATACCGCGACACTGCGGCTAGCTCGAGATAACAGCGTAATACAGAGACCGAGCCACCTACAAGTCACGTTTCGAGAATAAAGTTCAATTGAAGTACAAGAAGTTCATACTACGATCCCCTCAACGTTTTATGCATATAAAAATATTAAAGTCCAATAATAAAAGCCTGTTTTCTAATAAAACAACACTAAAAATTTCGATAAATGTAGGTAATAATTTGAAATGTAGGTAGAATAATTTCAATTTGTTACGGGATTATCTCTGTTATTTAAAAACACGAATGGGATCAAATTTACAGTGGAATTACTGTCATAAATTTATAATAATTGCACATTATTGTCATTCTAAATTTGCCATTTGTTAAACATCGTTTACTCTTACACTAATAAAAACTATTTTCTAACAAGAAATTATTTTCGACCCGCAAATCCAACCTAAAAATCTACAAGCAGACCGGATATTTTTTGTGTATCATCCAAGCATAATACAGTGACGCTACGAGAATTTAAAAGGTCACGATGATAATTACAATTTAAAACCAAATTTCACCTTCAGTCTTTAGAAATTTGCTATTAATAGTCCATCAATTAGATGAACAAAAACCTTATTCTTCACTCAACTAAATAACAAGTAATGGATCAATCATATTCAGCGTATTGTAGAAAAAAGCTAAATGGCGTAGAGGTCGTAGAGGGACCGTAGAAGCGTCGTAGCAAACCGCTACATTAAATGTTGTAGCCGTTAATGGAAACGTAGAATGCCGTGACGAATACTGAAAGTATTGTTGCGTCTTTTGAAATGACTGCTTTCGCTTTGGAATACATTACTAAGATTAGTTATAGGTTTTAATACTAGTCTTGGTTCTTGGTAGAGCAATAATTCGTAGATAAGTTTAAATAAATAGCGAGCTACGACATTTAAAAACTGGTTCGTTCTAAACCGATAATGTCCCACATTCTTATCCAATGTTTCAAAGATTTTAATGTGATTTATGTATTCAGCAAATTAGGGTTCTGCAAGGTAATCATTAAAACGGAACCCGTGTTTACGATGCGACGCCGGTATTCACAGAGATATCGCTGCTTAACTTTAACGGTTACTGTTAAGTTATTTTATTGAGTCAATGAACTTTCTTTGATATTTTATTTCAAGTGATTTGCATATTTAAACTTGATTTAAATGCATGTTACGAATAGAAGAAATTCCGAAATAAAATATGTACGAAACCCAAGGTATTCAGTTGCGACTCGTGCTTTTCAGTTTTTATTGTAGCAATATTAAAAACAGCATCTGTTTAGTATTTAAATTATGATTTCGGATAGTGCGAAGTGTTTTTTCATTTCGTCCGAGTACATACGCAGTTGATGGAGCTTTTTAAAAAATTGCGTAGGTTTTGTTATGTTGAACCGAATCCAAATTGGTCGCAGGAGAAAGAAACGCGTGTAAAGCTAAAGATGAATAACGTCTATCAGTAAGTCGTTAACGGTTGTGCAGTGTCGGCGATAGCGATTGTACGCGTTTCCCATCAGTCGGTACCGCGGACAATATAAATAGAAAATAGAGAACACAATCGGGATCTCGGCCACTGCTCCTGCTATTTCTGAACAGAAGTTGTACCGAAATCAAGAACACGGCCAGCTTGCCGGGAACCATGAATCTGCGCTGTCATTGGGGTCACATGTTCCACAATATACGTGTCGGGTTACAGCGGTTCGCGAATTGCGTAAGTCTCCAAACTAACATTCACAACTAAACCCCACCTCTGTTCCATCTCCAATTTATTTTCATGAACCTTATTTTGCATGTAAATTGTTTCTGTATAAATTCTCTCATGAAAATATTTCTAACAATAAACGTACTTAAAATTCATAACTTGAACTTGACAAATAAGGTAGGAGCGTGTAAAAGATGAAAAAACTTGGGAATATCAATGCTTCATAACTTCGACCAATTAGGAGGTCACAACTTAACTGAATAACAATGAACTAGCTCCCTGTTGGGTAACCTTGACCTACATGCAGAAGGTCATTGACACCATTGGAAAGTCATGTGCTCACGTACGCAGTGTTAATGTACAAAAATATATTATCATCTGTAACAGAGGTTAGACGTGAAATAACTTTTTAAAACAATAAATCTTGAAAATGGAAATTAATGCGGATTCGAGGAGGTTTTATGTAACCAATGTGAAGTATATAGTAGTAATAACATACACAATAAAGAATTTTAAAGTTTTAGAAGCGATAAATCAAATATCTCACAAACAACAGTGCTCCGCCGTGCATTAGGTGAAGTACGTTTATGTAACCGAAGTGTTCCTTTGAAATTATATAATTTTCTCGATGTTTACTTGTGAAAATAAGGTTTTATTCGAACAAACGTGGGTGAAGATCTTATATAATATACCTAAAGGTTCGTCCTTTAAACCTCTTAATCTCCGGAATCACCAGTCAGATTTAGAATAAACCCCGTTTTGTAGCACAATAGTTGATTAGGAAAGGTCTTAAGCTACTTAAAATTATGTTATTTAGGTACCCTTGGATACAAAGTTTCAAGTTAAACTTCGGAGACATTAACCCAGTAAAATTAAAAACGTTATTCAGTATTCTTCATGTCCAATGAGACCGGTCAAAGAATAAAGTATTACAATATATTCAATACATTTTCGTGATCAAAAAACACATATTTTCGGTTGATTGATTGTATAACATGAATCACTGATTTTTTATCCAACCTTTGGTAGATTCAGGTTTAACTACAGACATTGGTTTCGGAAGGCACGTTAAATTATGGGTTTCTTTGACAGTCGTTACAGGTAGTCAGAAGCTTGAAAAGTCTGACAACCAGTCTAACCAAGGGGTATCGTGTTGCCCAGGTAACTGGGTTGAGGAGGTCAGATAGGCAGTCGCTCTTTGTAAAACACAGTACTTAGCCGAATCCGGATAAATTGGAAACCGACCCCAACATAGTTGGGAAAAGGCTAGGCCGATGATGAGTCTGATATTGATACTATCAGTATTCTCGGATAAAATAAAAATGAACAAAAAATTCAACATTCGCATTTTAGTTTATTGAAATCGTAAAAGCTTTTTGCAATGTATTACAATAGTTCCTCGACGTTAAATACCGATTAATGTCTGCCAAGCCAATATTACTAATGGGAATACTAATTACAGTCTTTCTTGAATATTTACTGTCACCTTAGTTTCAATGAATAGACGTGGAAACAATCGAACAACTATTGTATCCAAATATACAGTAGCACAGTAAAGTGATTTCGGTTATCAAGAATCACTTATAAATGTTCATTTACTAGAATAATAGAAATAACCTTTTTCAATATCATTGTCACATTATTTCAGATTAAATTGTCGTAACGTTATGAGGAATTAAATTTTAACTTGTTTGGAAAACGAAACGCTGATATAAAACAGCGTATTTAGTTCACAAACTTATTTGTGTTTCGTTTTGGAAGTTTTCAATGTAAATTTATAATGTTGTTATAAATATTGTTTATTATAGAAAATGGATTGTTTTCAACATGCACTTGTTTCGAGTTCGTTTAAGACAAAATAATACTTGTAAACAAATCACTTGTCTTCAAGCATGTTTGGAGTATCAATTATCAAGCTCACGTTGTATATACGTGAGTTACTTAGTCACATCCCATTAAGATAGACTTGTTTCCCACTTATTTTCTACGATAAGGACGAATATAATATTACTAATTGTAAGTTGGTATGTGAAATTTAAGTGGTGTTGTAATTAAGAGTGCGTGTAGACATCGGCTGTGTTGTAATGAGGCGACAGTTTTTAATAGAAATCGACCAGTGTTAACGTTTAGTAACCGTTTGTGGTAGTCTTATTTTATAGTTTTGTACCATTATAGAGGAAAGTCTGTCTATCAGTCCTTCTGTGACCAGGCTGTATGTAAGGAAACGTGATAGCTTGATGGTTGAACTTAGTACGGGTGATATATTTCTGTTGCCACTAAAACAACAAACATTAAAAGGAAAGGGCCAGGTTAATTACCACTTGTTACTCATATTTCAATTAGGTGACAAATAACTATACCCCACAATCAGTGTCCTTACTCGTAGTTTTTTTACTGCCAACTGTTTGAAAGGCATTGAAAACCAAATTTTATAAGTCCAAAACTCAGTTAAGCATCCAGTTGTGTGATTTGAATTTAAAAGAAATTTATTCTTTTCAGGGTATGGCAACTACGTCGAGGAGCAGAAGAAAAGTGAGTTGATTTCCATTACATTATAATCACAGTAAGTGCACAGCAGTGCTTTTAACTCGGTTGATTTTGACATCCTCTTAGGTATTCTATCCTCACTTAATATGGCTCCTTCTGTAACTGCATGGTTTAATTCTTATCTTCGAGGTCGCTCACAGTCGGTCCACTGTGATGAGAGCTCCTCTGATTGGTGTGACCTTGCTGTGGGTGTTCCTCAGGGTGGTGTTCTCTCTCCTTTACTCTTCTCCATTTTTATTAACACTATCACTAAATCTCTAACTTCACACTACCATCTTTATGCAGACGACTTGCAGATTTACAAACACTTCAAACGTGAAGATATTCGCAGTGCAACTGATGCCATTAATAATGACCTTGACACCATAAATCAATGGGCTAAAAGTTTTGGACTACTAGTCAATCCACTGAAATCACAAGCTCTCATTATTGGTGGCAATTATTTCATAAATTTAATTAACCAACAGTCTCCTCCCCCAGTTTTATTTGATAACGTCACCATAGCATACTCGTCACACGTAAAAAATCTGGGTGTCCTGATGGACTGTAACTTATCGTGGGGCAAACATGTTGCGGAAGTAAGCAGGAGAGTGTTTAGCTCATTTCATTCTCTTAAACGTCTCCAAAAGTTCCTGCCGTTTCAAACTAAAATTACTCTTGCTAAGTCACTTCTTCTTCCCTTATTGGACTACGCCGATGTTTGCTTCCTTGATGCGACTGAGGAACTTCTTGATAAACTCGAACGTCTGCAGAATTTGTGCATCCGCTTCATTTTCGGCCTCCGGAAATTCGATCACGTATCGGAATTTCGGAGCCAATTGGGGTGGTTGCCTATTCGAAAGCGTCGAGATTCTCACATTCTCACTTTTCTCTTCTCTCTTCTTTACAATCCCCTCTCTCCAACCTACCTTCGGGAACGTTTCGAATTCCTAGTCCCCAGAGGCAAACCTTGTCGTTCTTCTTCTTCTCTTCTCTTGCGTGTCCCTCCTCATACTTCGAGTCGTTATGATAGATCGTTCACCGTGCGCGCTGTCAGGCTTTGGAACTCTGTGCCTCACACTATTCGTGAAAGCCCATCGTTGGATGTTTTCAAGAGACGAATCAAGGAATATTTCCTTTCAACATGACCTGTATTTACTTATGTATGTATATATGTATTTATTTATTATAGGTATATATCTTTACATTGTATGTATGTATTTATTATGTCTATGAAATTTTAGTGTAGTTTTAAATTAGTATAATTAATTATAATTATTACATTTTTCTTTTTTTCTTCTTCAAATACTGTTGCGCTGTTTTGATTTCCTTCTTTATCAAATCTCTCTATCACTCTAAGGTTTGCTGTAAGAGAACCCAACTCTGGGTTAAGCTCGCCTTTGTACATGAACTTTCCAAGAACATATTGTCCAAGTGTGTGTATTTATGTGCAATAAAGTAAAGTAGTAAAGTAGTAAAGTAGTAGTAATTTAAGAAGTGCGCAAGTATGTGCTCGTGTACGTTTGTTACCACTTAATCCAAGCGGCTGGACCGATTTCGTTGAAATTTCGTGTAGAGTTAGCAGTTAGTTACCCTTTCTTTAAGCTTTAACCAATGTCCCGCGAAGTCGTTTGCATCTGCAAGTACAATAATATTTCTGAGAACGTTACTAAATACTCGTTAAATGACAGTGTTTATCTCCATAAAATTTACGACCGTTCCTACCATTGTATTTCCGTTTTTATGTTATAAGGAAATAGTGAACTGTAGCCAGAATTTGTTTAAAACGTCACGGTATAATGTAAATAAGAACAAATATACTGCCTGTGTCGTCGTATTTTAATGTTAGGTAGAGCGGTACCGCCAAGAATGCCTGGAGGACATACCTATGACATTTGTCTGTTGGTCTGAAATGCCGGGAATCTTTCAAAGCGTTGTCCACAACGAGGGACGTATGCAACGTATGTTCCAGCCCTGAACATTTCACAACTATGTAATTTGAAACATTCCGGTTCGGCTTTCAGCTCATTTGTTTGACGCTTTTGACGGTACTTTGTTTGGGCCTGTTTCAAAGGGCTACAAACGGCACGTTGATAAGGTAACTGTGACGTTAGTATTAAGATAGCGGCTTTACTCAAATAAACAAAGACGATTGATATACTTAAATTGTATTTTTCTAAGGAATATTTTCTTTGAGCACAGACCAATTCTGACTTCTGGGGCCCATGACATTCTGCCCTCGTGTGTCCTTATCGCTTATCGTACATCACCGCTTATTACCATTGTTCTAATGTCAACGAACGCTCTCATTAAAACCTTTTTTTAAAATGATTGCGTTCATTCTGATGGCCGGCGAGTGACCATCAACCTATTTACAGTCCGGTGATGAGATATTTTTTAACTCAGGTACGCCCATAATCGTCTATTTCATTCAATGTTTCTTGAAGTTTTATTGAAATTAGCCGTATTGCAAAGACATAAAGCAAAACTTCGTACAAAGTCTCTAGTATTCACATAATATATTTATAGTTATTGTTATTTTATCTATGTCAACGACCGTGCCACCCATTTTTACCTATTAATAAATCATTCAAAATGAGTCAATGCTAATCAATAGTAGTCATAATTTATCACGTCTATTTATACAATTGGATCAAAGTATTGCGAAAGCTTTTAAAAATCTAGTATTTATGTTTGTTTGTGTTACAATTAAACGCGTTGATTTAGGTATTTCTTTGAAAGCGTGTGTAGTTTATGCCCGATACATCACTCGCGTTTATTTACCGACGGAGAGCCACGCATCGCTGAGCATGTCACATTTTTTCACAAAGCGAGAGGTGTTTACCGGCCGCGTCGAGTTGACGGCGTGCCAACCGCCACACGGGCTATTTCAATGCGAACCCGCTCGGCCACACTCGCACACTCACACCCCACACTGCTACCCACTAATTTCTCTATCAATCATAACATATACTTTTATTTAGACTACATATGAAAAATTTCCTGCAACCACGGAGGTAACGATTCAGGTCAATGTTAGTAAGCTTCGCGCATAAATTCGACTAAAGTAAACATTTCGATGATTTACGACGAATATTATCTAGTAATAAATAATTTTATTGCCTTAATATCCAAACAAAATATGTAATTGACTGATGAGTGTAGTTTTTCATTCGACATTATAGATGTTTTCCGATACGGCGTGAGATCGTTTGTTTAATTAGGTCGTCAGAACTCACTTAGTACGTTTTGGCATGGTTATCGGCCAATATGAACGAATTGGCATCGGCCGCCGTGATCACGCGCAAGCTATGTCAAGGCTACATGGAACACCTTATTCTTATAAATAACGTGGATTTTTTTAACGCACAGTTTTATTTGTGTTCCTATTTTCGGGTGTATGAAGGTGCATTGTACCGCGATGAACATAAAATCTTTTAACAAACTGTTGTTATGCGTTTATTACTCTGTACTAAATTTAGGATTCTTAATTCAGACATTTCTGAATATAGAAAGATGTAATCCCATGCAGTTATGCTCAGGTGGGCAAATCATTGATAGGTTTCGGGAAAAAACTAAACCAAAGAAAGGACTAAGGAAAGCTTAGTGCGCAACTTACGTTTGGTAAAGTCTATTAAAATAGATACCTGTAGAAACAGAAAAGCTAGTTGCCTGAGTGATTCTTATTCAGATAAACTGTATTACAACATGTATTACAAGTGTGTTCGATGTATAGACCCAAAGACGGAATCTTTAATTTTGATACGAGTACTAACATCTAAGAATCACACCATCTTACACCTCTCCAGTTAAACATAACTTTCTGGACCAAAAACTGTAGCGCCTTGGTACGTGCATTCAGCTTCTGTTTTTCACGAACAATTTCAAAACTATCCGTGGAACATGCAAGAAGTCCTTGACACAAAGGCGTAACTGTCTAAGTTGTAACCTTCCAGAGTTTTACATAAATTGGCTGAGAAGGTCAAACGGGCTTCCGGGGCCACGAAATGTTCATATAACGTGGGAAGAAGATGTTCGGCTGCGATATTACATTTTTACTAACTTTTTACTAGCCATAACCTTTGGGCTTCCTAAGGTTTGTGCTGATTTTCTATTATGTTAACAGCAATATACATCTTAAAGTTCAGACACCAGTCCAATTTGTATCCCTTTATTTTGTTTGTCCACAATACATTCTTGCTCAGATTTTTTTCATACTAATTGGTAGTTGCTTTAAGTGAATTAATGGTTTTATTTGAACCAACCAGTTTGAAGACACGCAATGGAAAGCTTAAAGCTATTCCACAAATTGTTGCGTATAGACGTATTTTTGAGCGGTTTGTAATTAGGTGACCCAAAGGGTAATGGATCGAAAAATATGAACCAATCGAAGCAATCAATTCCATTGCTGTCCTAACGAGGCAAACATGAAAAGATTAATAACCGTATGCAAAAATAACAGTAGTTTCACAGTAAAAAGGTCGCCATTAGAAAAGCGTCGTTTCGTGTTTGTCATTTTCAAGTGGAAAGTAGAGTATATTTTTTACAACGTCACTTATGTAAGTGTCATACTTGCATTCTGATGTATGCCTTGCCTGTAGACAAGTTACATTTTCTCCGAGCGCTAACAAATCGCTTGAATGTATTGAACTAAAAGTCAAAGTCACGTCGCTTGTTCAAAAGCAATGTCATTCCCGTATATTTGAAGTTTCTCTGCGGTTTTATTACTCGAGTGTTCTTTACAGTTGACAACTATAGCTTCTTAATAATATCACAACATATTTTTCATCTTATTTTTGTGTACGTCCAACAAAGTAGGTCCAGTATTTGGCACGCCCGCATTTCTGTCCAAAATTAAGATGTTTATATGATTATTTTACTCTATTTTTGGTTAAACAAACAATTTTAGACAGGATGACTTTGAATTAATTACACCTACTTACATTAATTATATCTCATTTTGTACAACTGTAGTGATTATATGTAGGTATGGTGCATGGGTTGTGAGCCAAATGTAGTACCATGCATTTAAAGATTACAATGGTAATGACATGTTCCTATAAATAGTCAGGCGTGTACGACGCCAGAACAGTCCATTTCCCTACGTTGTCTTCTGGCTGTTGGCTGCGGGATCGTAAGAAGCGTAGTTTTAAGCTCACACATCGAACATGAGTCATGTACGTTTTGTAAACAATTTATACTAATAAAAAATGTCACCTAATCGCAAAAGACTTAGACTCGGGGAGTAGGCGACGTTTTGTAAACTATTTCGAAGTTGCAAAATCATCTCATCTAGTACATGCTATTTTAAAACAAAATTATTATTATTTTAAGTTGATAAGCACGCTTTATTGATCAGACAATAGTCCGATAAACCGAATGACAAGATTGATAACACCAGTAAATTGATAAAAAAAATCCTGTATCAGTTGGCATTATTTTCTTACTTGTTGATAAACACTGTTGGTTAACGGTGCAGTATTAGTGGGAGATTTATTGTGCAATTGTGTGTATGTCTGATAACAGTCGGTTGTTTGATTCGCAGCAAGAAGATGAGAAAAAGAATAAGAAGAAACAGTCGCCGGTCGATGACAGGCCGGTTGTGCCGGCGCCCAGCGAAGCTATGCTCAACAGTAAGTGATGCATTGAAAATAATTAATTTTTAGAACCCAATAACACTTAATTAATGTTCAAAAATAATACAATTAAAACGTAAACTGAATTATAATAATTTTAATATAGCAAATGTCATGTAAATTATTTTTCTCTTTCATCTCCTGGAGTTTCTTTTGAGTGGGTATTTTCTAATTCGAGTGTCGGTATCATTTCGTCAGCTTCCGTTGTTTGAAAGCTATGACACGGTCATGTCAGCGAAAAACAATAATTAATCATCTTTACGAAGTATTACAGAAGTAGTTTTCTCAGTAAAAATGTATTAAAATTTTTGCATCACTGATTTTGTTACGCTATGACATAATTTTAGTTTTTAAATTACAGTTACATGTTTTTTTTTGTACAATTTATTTTTAAATTTGAGTACATTACATTTTTATTTTTATTTACATTCTTAGTCGTTTTAAAAAAGCTTTATATAACTTGATACTTTAATTGATGTTTACATTCAGTTGAGTCGTAGGGTTGACGTGTAAATTGTCGGTTTAGATTAATTGCATGATCGATTCGTACACACACACGTTGACTTCTGGCTATCGGTAACCGTGTGTAGGAATCGGCGTTTGTTTATCTTTTGTTTTTTTTTTAACACCACCTCTACTTTTGTCCTCATTTATTTAAACACTCATTACTTTAATAAGAATAAATTTTCTTTGATGTATTTTTCAATGTTACGTAAAAGACTAGTTTAGTTCCTAACATACAGATTATTTTTACCTAATACTTTCTTGATTAAAAAGTTTAAATTCAAAGGAATTTCCTTTCAATAAAGCAACTTAAATTATTATCTCTATTATAATATAACATCTTTCCAATCATAGACAACCCGCATCAACTATTTTGACACTAATCCGAGAGGAAGATATTGGCGCGCAATTAATTACATTGTCAACGTAGTGTGCAGAGCGTGATCTCATTAACAAAAGGCAAGATAAGTCTCGACAGTGCTTGATTATAATACATTTAAATACAAATTAAACTCTACTAATCAATCTAATTAAATGAGACATAACCTTTACATATAGATTAGACTAGCTGTTGCCCCGACTTCGTCCGTGTGTTTAGAAGATAATAAGTAAGGAATTTTTGAACGGAAGCCCTCGAAGATGAATATTTTTCTCCGTTTTTGCCACATTTTCGATTATATCTTCACTCCTATTAGTTGCAGCATGATGTTATATAGCCTAAAACCTTCCTCGATGAATGGTCTATTGAACACAAAAACAAAACTGACGAAACTGATTGATTCAATATTCGGTCGGATCGGAAACGTGACATGTTGGATAAAGCTTATTAATGATGCGATTACAATTATATGACTCACAAGCCGCTTTTAACTTGCTTTGTCACGATGCGCATTTTCTTTCGTGATTAGTTTTATTGAAGTCTTTTCATAACTATTGATATTAACCTCTATGTATAAGCTACGTTTATGATGGCAGTGTAGGTAGGTTGGCCAATAAAGCGGTATATCACCTTACTTTAAGGTTGAAAGTCGTTCGCGTTTTGTAGAACAACATGGTCGATTTTCCCACGCAAGAATATAGTGAAAATGAATATTGTCAAACTTATCACTATTTCAGTTACAAATGAAATTTTGACAAAACTGGTAGCCCAATTTAGGGTGTAATAGTGCGCTCAGCGACTTTTCAAGGCGCCGTGAGTCGCTACGAGACTCGTGCAGGTGCCTCGTTAAAGCTTTCAAATGAATGTGAGATTTTGTCTTACGAAAATAAGATTCAAAATCATTTACAATACTTATAATCTGCGGCCGATGCTCTTCTGATGTGATTGGACCCTACAGGTTAAGAAAATTCATATAACATATACTTACTCAGTTCAAATCGCACCTAATTTAGGAAGAACACAGTCAATTGTTTCTGCATGGGTACTTTTTCTTATTAGATGAAGGAATTTTAAGAGTAGGTGCTCTTTTGTATGTGTACTTGACTGATAACGACTCTTCATGTACTCAAGTTTAAGTGGAAAACAAACACGAGGATCGTAATTTCCTATTGAAGTATTTCCATTTATTGATTTCAAAATGTTTTTCCGTCCCTTAAGATTCTTGAGAATTGTACGTTTTTTTTTGTTTATAATTCGACAATCAATTGTGAAAGCGTTGTTTTGCAAGCAACATTACTTAAACACATTGAAATTAAAAAAAATGCTTAATTTTGATACTACAGCCTTAATTTGGAGTTTAATCGTTTCTGAGCTCATGTAGGTATAGGTATTGAATGAAAACCACTTAGATTTATGGAGTGATGTTAGAATCCTGACGTCGCTGAGGACGACATTGGCTAAAACATTTTTCAAAACAATAGATTCAACATGAATCATGCTTATTTTTCCATAAAAATTTCTAACTAATGTTCTAATGTTTTTTAATCTGAACTAATAGAATATTTGCAATTAGTATTTTGCTATGATACGTATGTATAGAAGCTATAATGTAGAGCCAAATAAATACCATCTAGGAAGACCTAAGTGCGATATGTTTATTAACTCCAGCTTACAAATGATCCTATAAATATAGAAATTCACATTAATATTAGAATTTAGTACTTCCATTATATTGTGTTTACTTTTCCTGGCAGTTTGATATATTATTGTATCCTCTGCGTAGGTCTGTTGACGGGTTGAGTAATTATTATTGGCCAAACTAAATATTCGTCAAAATGTTTTGTAGCTTCCGTCAAGGAATTTTCTTATAGAAATCATGAAAAACTCCGTAATATTAATATTAGAAACGCTCGGTTAATACTCTTTGTAATTTTATAGAGACGCACCGCTCTTCGATTTTAATCTCAATGTGATGCACTAGTATCATATGGTAGATCTTAATGCAATAATTATGTGTGTTCTTTATTTAAAAAAAAAAACGATTTTTTCCCACTACGCAATTACATATAGGAAAATTAAAATAGTATAAAATTAAAATAAATCAAAATAGGAAAATTTTGAACACCGAAAATGAAGAAAATGCTTTGATCAATATGCATCGAGATTCGAAGTTTTTAAAAAATGACACAATCTAGTTTTTTTTACACACACAATTAGTAATTAAATAAAGTTTCCACGAGTGTGTGCAAGCAAAAGAGCCACAATGCAGACAGAAAATCTATTCTTTTTCCCGGAGAACATTATCAATCAAAACGTTATCTGACCGAGTAAACATTTATATAGATAACGTATGGTCTCTAGCTATCTCTGTTCATTGAAACAGTTTATTATTGTATGCATGCAAATGTAACATGTTCATCTATATTGTTCCACGTTATTCCTTGAAAACTAGCATCTGCATTACTAGGAACATCTAAAATAATCAAGTAAATCAAAGAAAATGAGTTGAGTCACGTAAAAATTCGTTTCGTGGAATGTTCTATCGGTGGTTGATATTTTAAGAACGTTGGCGATACGCTGAGAATAATACGGAGTTTAGACTGGTCATTATCACCAAAAATACCTTCGTAATTCGTATTTAAATCAAACAAGTTGCCAAGCTGTTAAATGCGCATAGGTCTTTGATATAATTTGAAAGTTTTGTTTGCTGTTTTCCATTAAAAAAATATATGAAAAACAGTACGTCGCGTGTATATTGTAGAACCCAGTACACGATTGTAGTTTGTTTTTCAATTTGTTTTCTACAATGAAGGTGAAGGGCAATGTCATGCACAATGACGGTCAAACAAATGAAATTTGGAACGAAAACTGAAAGTCTTTGTTGCTTAAATTAGCAATTATGCTGAATAGTTTTAAGAAGGACTGTCTTACGAGCATCGTCGACGTACAATGCAAATTTTATTACATTCATATTCCTAAAAATATACAAACAAGTAATTTAATCAAGTAGCATTATTAGCTGAGCATTGTAAATATTACATTGTTTTGCCTGTTATTGGGAGTCTGACGTTGTAGTAAATGCGTTCTATAAATACGACGAATGCAATTATTGCTAATTTATTTTTAGACAAATATTGATGTGATGTAAACGATAAATTTTATCACGTTATTAAACGTTTACTGTTGTCTTAAAGATTAGTTTCAATGAATATTTTCGTTTTGGTCTTTCTCTCGTTTTAAAGTTGCACCAATATTATCTAATAGGTTTTCGATTCGGTGATTTAACACTTGTTTTTCTATATAAAAGCTAGTGATTTTAATTTCAAGCATTATCATTTATAACGTAATTCGTGAATAACAAATAGGATATACGTATACCTAGACTAAGCATTAAAACTGCTATCTCGACAACTCCCTCATCCACAATTCCATTTAATATTATTATTTTTATCTGTTTTTTTTCATAACACCAATAAACATTATCTGCTTTCATCCTAAAGTTTAATATTTAGACCTTCAAGCCATGTACTCATTTCCTTTGTTTTCTTTTATAAAACGCCGTTATCAAGATATCAAGAGCTCAAAATTATTTAGTGCTGAGATAAACACGTGAAGCGTAACAAACATACTTAATCTATTGTCAATATACCAGGGTATGTATATGATGTGTCGAGACGAGAATTTTAGTGAACTGAAGATAGTGGTAAGGAGTCTCAGATAGTGATACGTTAGATGTGATCGAATTAATTACGGTTCTGTAAAGGGTGTTTGTTAACATGTCCTTTAACAAGGGAAATGATTTCTGTAAGTATGGGATTATTGTTTTATAGTACGTTTTAGGTTTTAGATAAAACGTTTTTAGATTTTTTTACTAATTATGTACATTGTAAGAGTAAATATATAAGTCTGTCTACACTTTCGTTATGTTACTCCTTAAATATTTCTTCTTTCTTTAGTTATAATTAAATTTTTAAAAGAAAACCATAGCGTGCTGATAAGAATAATCGAACAAGTAGGTACGTGTCAGACTCGCGATACTATTAAGGATTTCGCACAAATATTAGTCTCCCATACATTACCTCGGAAACAAAAAAAAAATTTAAAATTTCAACTGTTTAGCCATAATGGTTTATGAGATACAACCTGGTGGCAGATAGACAGGCATCGGAGCATCGGAGGCAAAAAAATAACTTTTCTTTCGGAGAATTTTCTTTGGGACCCATCGTTAATTCTTTTCTTCAAAATTGGAAGCTTATATTATTCTAGCAGTTGCCCACAACTTCGTCCGCGTGGTAAGCGAACACGTACATCATTTTGTTCTATTCTCAGCGTACGCAGGAATATTTTACACTTTTGGTTACATTATCGCAATTTCCTTACGGAACCTTAATATTTTTCAAAATAAATTATAGTCTATGTTCAGCGGGGATAATGTAGCTTCTCAACAGTGAAAGAATTTTTCAAATCGGTCCAGTAGTTTCGAAGCCTATTCGTGTCATTCAAACAATCAAATTTTTCCTCTTTATAATATTGGTATAGATAGGTATTTAATGTATAACCAAGCAAGCCTTAACCGTTGCCATTTTTTTGAAATATACTGCAGTTTTCTTATGGAAAGTTTTTCAAGTTTCCAAGCACTGATGAGTCATTTAAAACATGACACAAGTCTGTTTAAACACGATGCATGTAACAACAACCAACATATTTTAGACTTCCACTTCAAACCAGTAAATAATAAAATAAAAAAGGTTCTTTCAATCCTGTGATCTTTGTAAATATTCTGAATTAATCTCCGCCGGTGTCTGCAAGAGTCATAACGGCAACGAATATAATTTCAAGCGCATATTAAATGGCTCCGGTTATTTTCTCAAGAATTTTACTGAGACTTAAAGGTGGCGTTTAATATTGTTTGTGGTCTTATAAACTTAATTGCTTTTTTAAACTGTATTAAAATCCTTTTAAGGCTGAATAAGCTAATACTTTAAGAGTTATTTGAAAAGGTTGGTTAGTAATTTTACTAGAGAATAAGACTTTATATTTAAGGAAAATTGGAGGCTAAGAATAGATTTTGCTGTAGAAAAAATATGAAAGAAGCTATTTAAAGTACAAATTTTCGAACTTTTTAGAATAAATGAGGATATCCAAAACCTTCCCAAACAGAATATCTCGAAACCGAACTCCAAAGCAATAGAGGTCATCTCTTATAACCCTTGTTAGGGTTCCGCACCCAAAGGGTAAATACGGAACCCTATTAACGAGGCATCGCTCGTTATAGCAGGTTATATTTCAAACCGTGGTAGCAGATATGTATTTATTTTACCGTCATAAGTAACTACATATACGTAAAAACAAATATCGATGTTAAGCAATGGTGTTGCGGTCATAGAATCGTTGGGTGGTTAAAACTGATTTGATTATTTTTTCCCACGTTTTTATGCACTCACTTTTCTTTTTGTTTGTTGTTCCGGTTGGATTTTTGCAACTCAATTTTGAGGCACTTTCCCAATAAGCTAGCGGGCTGAAATTGCAGGGTCGTTTCAAACCCGATGAAAATGCAATTTAACCCTCAACGTCGCAAGTCTGATTAACACTTGGCTGTTTTTAATTGTGAGTGTAGTTCAAACAAAGGATATTTTCCAACTGCTTAAGTTCAACGTCAATTGTTATTGTTGTGTTTGTGTTATTGTTCTTTTTTTTAATCTATACTAATATATAAAGCTGAAGAGTTTGTTTGAACGCGCTATTCTCAGGAACTACTGGTTCAAATTGAAAAAATCTTTTTGTGTTGAATAGACCATTCTTCGAGGAAGGTTTAAGGCTATAAACCATCACGCTGCGACTAATAGGAGCGAAGATAGTATAACATAATTTTTATTTCTAACCTCCTTTGATAAATTTTCCTAAATTACCACCACTTTGTACTAAACACGGTAGTTTTGACAAAGCTGTGCTATACTCACATAATTATATGGTTCAATGGAACCCTCGAACCCCCCACCCTGATAGTTGACACCTACTGAGTGCTGATATTACTGAACAAACAGCCTGTAATCAATATTCAAGAAACTTAAATATACTAGAAACTTATTGTGGCATTGTAAAGGAGAATGTTTATTGTTATATTTTTGGATAGTTTAGATTAATGAAATAAAAAATGTTGTTATGTTTATGAAGGGACAGAATAATAAATAACAGAACTGATCCAAATATCGTCCAAATTAAAAACAAATAGGTCAAGTGCGAGTCCGTCTTGCCACACTGAGGGTTTCGTTCAAATACAGCACCTGTGAAAATTCCAACTGTCTTCCTATTACGATTCATTAGATACAACCTAGTTGCAAAGGGACCAACAGTCGGTTAGGTAGCGGCGCCTCAGTAATAGGGTTCGTTTAATTTAACTCTAAAAACGATAATTACGTGAATCCTTTTTATACCTTACGAAGGTCAAAGGCTTCCTTTTCCAACCGTCTCTAGCTTTTGGGACTTCCGTAAAACTGACTATCGAAGAAAATCATGAAAGAAAACATGTATTTTGAATTTGTTTGGTATCAGTTACCTATGATAATATTTATGTATTCTGTTCCGTTATTGCGAATGTTAGCGAATTGACTATTACATTTGTTTTGAAAACATTTTACTCGAAACTTTGCATCACATTTCCACAGTTTAACGCATAATTTACTATCAAACAGCAGTTTTCCGTCAGTTTCTGATACGGAACAAGTTTAATCGCTCGTGTTTTAAAATGAATCCTATATTAGAACATAGAACCTTCAAAAGATCATTTAATTGTAAGCATTTATAAAATGTTTCAAAAGCTAATACGATTAAAGGGTAAAATTCGGATCAGGAATGTTAACTTAAAGTTTTTTGTTAAAGTTAAGCTAAAAAATACAGTTGTTTCTATAAATTGTAACCACTAGCATAATATTCCAGTTTAGTTCGATTACAGGAATTTTAAAAAGCAATTATGATCCTTGGACACTAATCTTAAGATCTTTCAACCAAATAAATGTTTAAATATATTAAAATTATAAAAATCTCAATTGACCTCCCTTGTTCCAGATTTGCGCACAGCGTTCGGTCTGCTAGACCGTGACAGTGACGGGCACGTGACGCCGGCGGAGCTGCAGTTCATGCTGCGGAACCTCGGCATCACCGTCAGCGACGACCTCATCGCTGAGCTCATCAAGGATGCCAGTAAAACTGGTCAGTATAGCTTAGATAACACGGAGAGGAAATAGGAATCGTAAAGATAACTGTAAAGCTGGTTCACTCTTAGGCGCCGTTTTGTTGGATTTTTTTGTACTGACCGATTTTTTTCTTGTATACGGACATGTATCATAATAGAATCGGGAATAAATGAATGAGGAAACAGCTACAGTAATGTAGGAAGTTGCAATACAGCTCCATACGTCATCAATAAAAAGCTAATGTATCCGATAAAACGAACCATTTGTGAACCGGCTGATGGGATGTCATGCCTATTTTAAATCTTGGTTTTGCGGGTAATTCAGCAAATATCTCGGTAAATCCAGGCCATCATTATTATTCTTTGATTCTAATACCGTAACTGTTAAAAAAAAACCATACCATAACTATAAAACAGTGATTTGACAAAATCAAAAGTTTCAAGCATGAAAAACAAATAATTCTTCGTATGGTGTATTCTATAAAACTATAAATCACCCAAACTTAACACCAAGCAGTCGGAAATGATTAGCGGTATACATTAACAAGTGTACCTGGCTCACTCGGTCAAAGTGAACGTAACTCAAGAAATATAAAATAACATAGTAAGCTTTGTTCGCATGCAAGAAGACCATCAACATTAGTAATGGGCTATGGGCGTAAATCGTTCCTTCAGGCTCGCCCAACACGACACAATGTGCCTATCGACCTGAACATAGGTCACCTCTATTTTCTACAACATGATTTGTTGAATAAGGGGGCGAAAATTAATTTGAAATCGGTAATGAGGAAGTTTATTATTCGCAGCGTGATGGTTTATAGCCTAAAACCTTCCTCGGTGAATGGTCTCTTCAATACAAAAATAATTTTTCAATTTGCACCAGTAGTTCCTGAGATTAGCGCGTTCAAACAAACAAACTCTTCAGCTTTATATATTAGTAGAGAGTATAGAAGTATAGATTCAACTCATCCGAATTTCCATAATTCTCATTTAAAAACTGTACCAAGTATATCTTTACGGTTCCCTGAATTATTTACTAAACTAAAACTCGTTAAAAATACATATCTAGTAGATTTTAAGATTCTGTGAAAAAAAAACTTTAGCTTTGGATCGTTCCCAGAAATTTCTAATTAAAACTGTGGCTCTGCAAAGATTATAACGATATGTTTTTGCCTTTAATTAGCATGGTAGGAACGCATATTATAAATGTATACGATATTTACGTTAAAATTGTAATAACAACTCCACGCTGTTAACGCAAGAAAAGGAAAAGAAATGATGTCCATAAAATACAGGTTGAAGATAACATATTGAGATTATAAAACGTTAGCTATGTTAATCCAAAGGTACTTTCAGAGGCTTCAGTCCTGACTCTCTACTATTTATTCTTTTTAGGGCTTAAAACCTTAGTGAAGAGATGGTTGTATAAAAGGAAAAAAATTATGCTCATACCCCGTTGTGGATCGTAGATAGCCGTTTCCGTACAGCTAGGCGGGTAGAGGCATTGAGGGATAACGTGACATAAAACTTTTGTGCGCTGTCTGAAAAAAACCATGATCACTTAGTGCTACTAATTAAAGGCCACCTAAGTAATATCGCTGATTAAAGTGAAGGCAATCGTTTACAATCATAGAAAAAAACCCGTCTAAAATTCTGCTATGCGGGCGACTTTGAACCATGACAGAAGACACGGCCGAAGTTCGAAAAGGATTTACCTATAATTTTGTTCCTTTATGTTTTCATATAAACTTTATATGTTTACTTTACGTTTCTAATTTATAGTTACCGTAAATAATATATTGTTTATTTGATCAAACTATGAAATACGTTGCCGTGTCTTCTTAAATTCGGATAAAAGACGTAATGCTTTTTTGTACGAGTTGTTTGTAAATTTTAATGTGAGAAAACAAAGTCGTAAAAATAAAGGAACGTGTGCTGGAATATTGACATAAGAGCAGGAGAAATTCTATATAGTAAAGGATAGTTTAGGATTCCGAAACATATTATTATAATTATTTAAAGGATGTGAACATCGGCTTCTGTTTTAATATCTACTTTAACTTTACTTTTAAATTGTTACATATTTATTTGTCAGAGTATAAAATTGTACATAACACGTTTACAAATGTGTATTGAAAGCTTCGTAGGCGTAGGTACGTATTAAATATAACCCGAGTTAATGAATCGGTAGTTTATCTAATTACTTTGAATAATTGCCAACACAGCACGTGTTTTTCATAAACAAAGCGGCTGAATGATTCCGTGCAATCTTAATGAACACAGACTTTGCGACAAGACATTCGTAGCTTGAGGAGCGAATAATTAATATAAATAATATAATTTATATCTATGTTCATAACATTGGTACGTATTAAAAAATACGAAGTTTTATACTCAGACGTCAAGACGTCATGAATGATCGAAAACTTACATAAAAATGTTGTTAAAATTCGAAAAGCAAATTAAAAAGGCCTTATCAGGATTACTGCCTCATTATAATACGAAATTTCGTGACTCCATAAGTTTTGTTACCACATGAATAAACTAAAACTGATTGTATCGATGAAGCAGGTTTAATTTAGACGGTTATTGTAAAATGGCGTGCGAGTAGTTCGGGTGGTTTTCACCCCGACCCCGGACTTGCTGGGTTGATACCTGCGTCACCAAGACCGAGTAATTGATAAAGTTCCGCTTGATAACACTATTTCAACCCCTAATTATGTGACTTAGAAGTTATAACCTTATAACCAACCTACATGTATCGTCAAAATGATATTGCATGACTTCATTGCGTCATCGTGACGTTTGCCATTTACCGCCAAGTTTGAAGTAAAATTCTATGCCCATATTGGACTTATTTACGATGCAAAGTAAAGACGAAACATTTAATATCACATTAGGACAGTCAACAAATGACGTAACATATCACAACGAACAAATGTCGCCCTCGTTTAGTGCAGCGACAACGAAAACGGTGCCAAATGCGTGCTCGCCATATTGAAAACATTGCATCGAAATATGGAGTAAAAATGTATTTGTTTTGTTATAAGAAAATCAAATACTTCAAGGTAGTACAAGCGACAGAGGAAACGAATGAGGTTTTGTATCAGACTAAATCTGAAGTACTTACAGTAATATTTTTAGACTCTATCTCTGACTCTGACCCCTGAAAACTAACAGCGATAGAGCCACTTAAAAACTTGCGGAAGTGAGCTAATTTTTGACGAGCAAGATATTAATCAAGCATCTTTATACTTTCTTTTAAATACTCACCTTCCATTCTACCTTATCATTTCATTTGATGGCTATTAGACTGAAAAACATAAAGAAAATATCATCAGTAAAAGTAGTTTCATTTTAAACATCGTCATCTTTTATTTCAAAATATTATGATGTTTATGTGCATAGTCAATGGTAACTTGCTTGCAAATAGGCTAGTTACGCAAGAGAATTCACACAAACCGTTATAAAAGTCATGCAAGTTAGGGCAGTTATCGCGTGGTAACCCCACAACGCGCGCTACACGCTCTATCTACGATCGCACCCCTTAATCTCTTGATCCAATCAGAATCTGCGCAAGCTTCGACGAGGTTAGTGTTCAGGCGATAGAAAACTACCCACGATAGCATATACTGCACAAACTGTTATATCATCACTGTTAATCCAATTTTATGTGGTAGTGGGATTGGTTTTACTTACATCGCTGATTGCATTAAGGCTATTTTTTCTGGGTTTTAAAAAACGAGTCCAAGTTTTTTTTTTCTTTCAAAACGACTCCCGCACTAAGGAATTTAATCCTTGTATCGCGGGAGGTTTCACAAACATACAATTCACATGCACAAAGACACCCAATTTAATCCTTGTGTCACAGAGTGTTAACAAAAATCATATAAACGCTTATCCTATGCGGGCCTCGAAACGCGTCATTTTGCTTTGAGTAGGTTTGGCGTCATGACCACAACCACTCGGCTTTTCATGGATTACGAAAACTTTCAGCTTTTTGCTTGCATTTTTTTTCATTTCCACAAAGAAATACTTAGGTCAACCTACTTAGTTGCAGCCAAGCCACAGGTGTCTAAATACCTTCTTCGTAAGCCCTACTGTCATTAAGACTAGGTACTAGCAACCTGCACATCTGGCACTCCTTGTAAAATTAAATACATTATACCTAAGCACAGCAAATATAAATTCCAAATGAACCCCGAATTAAGTAAAGGTAAAATTATTTTAGTTTATTAACCGGAATGAACGGTAATCTTAGTAAGCAACATAAAAATATATTGTGTACATAAGACTCCGTATCTTATAATAAAAGTTTATGAATGACGAGAGTCTCAGTTTATGGGCAAACATTGATAATTACAGTTCTAATTAACAGGAGGTAATGTTGTAAAGGTGTAGGTACTGCTGACGTCACGACTTTAACGACTTCGCCAGCCACCGCGTTAATTAAGATTAAATGAGTTTAAGACCCTTTGTTAATTGTCACATAACATTTTGTTACGTATTATTTGGGCAATTCTAATGTTATATTAATAACACGGTAGCGGAATATACGTTTAATTACCCGTAAATCTTAATCTGAAGGCCTAAAATGGCTTTTGAATGTTATTTGGGTATGTGGAAACACATTACGAAGGAAAGTCGTTAAAACATGTTACTGTTCGCGTTTGTAGAGTTTTACACCTCAACATTATGTTTACTAAAATAATTGCTGTCGTCATTATGATATGGTCTGCCTAGAAACTACGTAAGACGGTTTTTTCAAATGGTTTTTTTTTATACGGTTTGCGTAACTGGTTAAATGCCATCGAATCAGGTCATAAGTGTGTTAGGTACTCTTCCTGTGTACGATACCACTTCGGTTAGATGTTATCATAATTACATATTTTTTAAAGAAATTTTCATTACATTATTAAATATGCAACTATCAATCAAATCAGGCAGCCTAATCATGAAAATTATATCGGTAATATTTTGGCTTAGTATTACCGGCTCAGTTAATTTTGTTCTAACGTCTTTTGGACACGCAGTTGTTCATTTTCTTTGCTTAAATTAGTTACTGTGAAAATAGTTCCTAAAGCCGTAGCTGGTTTTATTTAGGGCGGCGGTGGGTGGTTAAACTATTACGGCGAATCGCAAAAAGGGGGCAAACACCATAAAACCAAGCCTTTTATGACTCAAATGTATTGGAATCTGGCTTTCGCCTAATAGGTTCGGGGTAACAAAAAGATTGCGGTTTCAATTGAGGATAGGTAGGTGTCTGCCTACATTCAACATACAATCTATTTATCTACAAAGCGTATTCATCGATATAAGTATAATCCGTTGCAATATTAGCGCAACGTGGTATTTAGTAATCTGAATTATATCATAAAAAATGTTACTGCTCAAAATAATACTACTTATATATCTTCCGAGGTAGACCTAGGCATGACCTAAGGCATGATTTACGACTTTGAGGTGTTTGGATAGTCATGACTTTTTAAAACACAATGGGCGCCGGCAAACTGACGTGGCTGTACTGTTCATTAACTTTCTCGTACTAAAGCTAATCTCATTGATTGCAGGCAACGGACTAATAGATGAGAACGACTTCATGCAGTGGGTGACGAAGATACAAGCAATACAAGGGCTAGACGTCACGACGAGCGGCGGCGACTCTGAGGAGGAGATCACAAGAGATCTACTCGCAGCATTTAAGTAAGTCTCATTTTAAAATATAAGGCACATGTATACGATAATGTTAAGTAGCGTCATCAGGCCACTTACGAGTTATAGTCGATATGTACACTACACATCGCCTCTTACCGACTAAATGTGGGACCCATTGCACAGTGGTTCAGATTGTTGAAACGGAGACCACTTACTGAAGCAACCACAATTTTGTTAAACCCGATGAGCTAGATTGTCTTATGTAATACCCACCTACCTACAACTCCTACATAGTCAGTTATATCTATTTCGTAGGTAAGACTTAAATCTGTCATTTTCTGTTTAAACACGTTTCATAAACAGAGCATACATAAACAAATCGAGACAATAAATTATCGCCATCTTGTAATTTTGCATTCAATTGAGTCTTTGCCAAATGCACTTCTGGTGACAATGAACGCTATTTTGGAGGACCTAGACATTATTTTCTATAGTGTACACCGACTAAGCATGCAATTTTAGTGACAAATCTCTATTTTGCATTAAAACCAAACAATAAATGAACCTACCCAGCCAAGTGGCATGCCTACAATGAAACGATTAATCAGAGCAAATTTCTATCGACACTAACTAACAGTTATAATATATTTATTATTTAAAAGAGAACGAAGAAGATCAGAAGTTCCCAATCAGCAGCGCGGCTTACAAAACTGTAACCCTATAGAGAAAATAACCCAAACGCAAATAAACTAAAACGTACATCTATACATTACAGGGTTTTCGATCGCGACGACAACGGGTACATAACGCGGGACGAACTCCGATCAGCACTCGAGATGATCGGCGAACCGGTGACAGATGCACAGCTTAACCAAGTGCTGGCGCTCGGGGACATCGATCACGATGGCAGGATCGATTATGAAGGTACTGTTATAACCCTTATTACAAGGCAATAGAGCCTAGCTCAGCTTTTCCTGTAGTGTAGTTTTCCATCACTGAAGTAGCTTATGGTGCATTTCACCCAGTGCACATAGGATGGAGAATTTAGTCGTTTGTCATTATTACCGAATTAACTGTCCTGGCTGGACTGGGAGATATTACATAATTTCAGAGTACTTCTTCCTCATAGCTTTTTTAGTACGATTGTCATCATTCCTTCATTCCCCCTTCTCTGTCATTTCGGAAACTCCTTCCCACGACCTATCCATCTTTCTTACTTTCTCTTCTTCCATACGCTTCCTTTTTAGCACATGTTAAAGGATAGCTCATAAGTGTATGAGTGAGTGATATCTACTACACGCAAGTCCAAAAATCCCTCAGAACCGACACGCGATAATGCCTCATACTTAGAAAGACCGTCTAGTGTCATGCTTACTCAAAAGCAAAAACAACCTATTCAACGAAAAACAATCTAAATTCAAATCTCTTGTTGCAGAGTTTGTGAAGATGCTGTTGTAACGTGTACCTCGCTGAACAAGACCTCACTAGATTTAATGGTAGTGTTAAAGACATGCGGTCGTCGCCGAGTGTTCCTGATCTGATCCCGAGCGTCGGACATGTCGCAGCGTTACCTTGCCAGAGGCTTAGGCTTATACGATAGAATTAATTCAATGCGGCAATTTTTTTTTTCCAAACTTCTAAATAACCTAATAAAGCCCATTGGTGTTAACGCCGACCGTCCTGTGCCGCATTGAATGTGTTATAAAACTTGAGAACTGAGAATCAAGAACTAACAAAAAGTTAAAACTTGCTTTCAGTACCGTTCGCGCCAATTTGCGTGTATTTTTTTTCCAAAGTTAATGGCATTGGTAACAAGCGACATACTCGTAGATGTGGAAGTAGCAGTCGACAACTGTTGAAATTGTTGTAAATAGAAGTAATTTTGTAATTAATAAATCTAACATGTAATGTAGAAACTAATTTAGGGTATCGAAGTGATGTATAATTAAATGACTCTATATTTTGCATAGGTAATTTGTTTACACACGGCCTTATTGAACTCAAACAGTGATTTCGTGCCTAAAAGACATGTCAAGATAAAGCTTTACGTAATGCAACAGTTTAAACCATAAAATTGTATAATTAATATACTTACCAACCTACTTATTAAATTATTTATTCATAAATAAATAAGGTTATGAACTAGTCAACATATTTGTTTTTTGAATAGGTACCGTTTTGAACCTAAGACCGTTACATAATTATTAATATTTTGATCTCTTTATCTATGTTATTCTTTTCGACAAGTATCTACCTGAAAACAATTTCCAAAATATTTTTTCTTTACCCATCTTTGTTATGCCTAATATGCAAATACATGCTTACAATAATAATAAAAATAATATTGTAATTTTATGGTTGTGAATGATAAGCTACATCGGAAATGTTATATTTACTTATGAATTACAGTGAAATGAGTACCAATTACCACGTATTTATTTTTGTTTAAATATGTCCCTTTTTTTAATCGCCCGCGAATATATATTATATTAAGGGTTGCCAATGCACAGACTATAAAAAACCTGTATTTTTTTTTTAATTTGAATTCGAATTGAATGCCACTTATTCTTCTTATTTATGTGAAAATAAGTAGAACTATCCAGAGCCTATCTGCTAATAAAATGTCTGCTATAGAGAGCCTAACGCGAAAAGTACATGACCCGACCAATATCGTTATTAACTGCCCAGTTAAGTGTCTAAAGAGTGCGAAGAACCTAATACTGAACAATCCTAAGTTCCAAACTCCTGTTACAATAAGCCACGTAGGTACATGTATGTGGAATGAAATCAACCACTTAGTCTCTAAAGTGTTATTTATTTTAAGCAAACATAAGCCAGAATAAAAGATTTAAAATTAAAATTAAATAAAATCAAATAATAAACTATTTTAATCAATCCATTCCAGCTAAGAACTTGCCAAGAAAGTCGCAAGGCTTGGGCTCAATGCTTGGGTTCCAGTGCCTTATAATATGACCTTTTTGCTGCCATTGATGAGTGACTTCTTTTAATTCAATGTAACCCTGTAACCATTAGTTTTGTCAACATAAGTGATAAATATTCTAAGACATGCTTCTGATGGCCACGCATCAGATCGATGGATCTCGATAGGCCTGTGGCTGAATTTGCGGTCTGCCTGACTGACTGCCACTACCCGATTTATGTTAGGTACTGCCATTTTGAAAGGGTTACTTCTGCAAGTCGTGTAGTAAGATGTCATATTATTACAACTGCGATATTATAACTATTAGAGGTGGCGATAGGCTCTCAGACCTAATTTTGAAAGTTTAGGAGGTAGTCTGTCCAGACGTAAGCCGATGATGGAACATTACCGAAAGATTTTAAATGATTGAATTGAAATACCTTGATCACAAGCAGATCTATAATTCTTATATCGGTGATGCAGGCATGTTTATAGAAATACTCCCTCAGCTTCCAACGACAGTCCTCTTCATTTTTCTGAATGTCGTGATGTTTAACTAAGCGATCAGACAGGATAGGTAAACTATTATTATTATCCACAAATACCTGAATGTTATCACAATTAATGTATCTGCCGACATAAAGGGTTACGTATTTATATCGTAGATGATGTGATTGAAGGCTTTCGACGATTTTAGATATTATGCGGAAAGAGAAGTAAGAAAGATACCAATTATACTATACATACCTTCAGCGTTCCTCTAATCTACGGTGCCCATAGCTGGGCAATCTCTCCCAAATCCTTCCCCCTTAACCAATCCCGCGCCAATGCGAACCAGTCCTTTCGGTATGCATACTCGGTGCCGATTCGATTGGCTCAGAAAAATAATTATATTTGCACTGGCTAATTCAGAACTGAATTTGATTGCAAGTGAAGACTTTGAAGGGAAGCTAGTAGACAAAGTCTCTAAGCGCTAACGCTAACGAATCGGTGTAGGTAAGTCACACCATTTCTTCAAACGTATCGATACGTTTGAAATATATATGCTTATATGCAAGTTTCATATGCTTCTGCGACGTAACATAAGCCTAGTTCGGCCAATGTATTGATGCTGGTACTCACTGATGTAGGGAATATATCGGTAAAACGCTCTGTATAGTCCAAGAGCTCGTCTTCGAGCTTCACAGAAGTCTGTGGACATCAAAGGCTTCACGGCTCTAGTTGCGGCTCGCTTTGTAGTCATTTTGAAATATTATAAAAAAAATAGTAGTTTCCACTGTCTACGCAGATGATTTAAAAATGACAGCACCTGGTGTCATAAAAAACAAAACAAGTGCAATTTTTGTTGTCTTTGTTAAAAAAAGTTTAGATATAATCAATTCTTTTTTAATTTATTGGCTAAGTTACTTTCTAAAAAACATTCTAAATAAATTGCCAACTAGAAGCGTCATTTCAGCAATTTGAATTATAGTAATTTTAGCTTGGAACCCAACCAAAACATAGCTTGAAAAAATTTAGGTAGGTATGAGACATATTTATCTCCCTGTTATATTGTGACTGCTCGTGGCTCCATCATGTAGTCTTTGCAGTACATTAATCTAAATTAAAACCACATTCACTTTGAACTGAATTGTCTATTTTTTACATTTGATTATAACTTAGATTCTGACGAGGCTATGTACAGATTTCTTTTTAAAATGTTCATTCATTAGCATTGAAGAATTTTGAAAGGAAATCTTTTGGTTTGGGTTCTTCTGTGGGCTTGAAATAGGTCATGATGTGTCCTTTTTGTTTCCACATATTGACTGTTTCTTTGAGTTCCATCTGACCCTGTAAAAATAATAACACATTTATTAAAATATGTAACTGTATTTCCTCATTAATCTAGATTATCTAGATTTTTGTCATAATTGAAGAAACTGACTGTATCCGGAGAGGTTTTCTTAACCTTGTGGGATCAGATGTTTTCAGATATATACACTTTTCAATAAGTTATGACTTATTGAAAATGTCTTTAAACCTTCTACCCTTAAATAGAAATACTCAGCAAAATTTGTTAGTGTATAGTAACATCATGACTAAGTGTTTATATTATATGCCCTCAAATTTTTGGCTGTCCATACATGTTATAGCAGCAACAGAAATATATTATCTTTGAACATTTTAACTCTGGTAAATGATATGCAGCCTGGTGAAAGACGTACAGACAGAGAGACGAGCCTCCCCGCGGTTAAGGAACCCTTAAAGATAGTATTTTTATTTACCTTGATCACAAGTAGGTCAATAACCCTGATATCAGTGACATCTTTGTTCTTTAAGAACAACTCTTTTAGCTTAGCACAGCATTGTTCTTCAGACTTTGGAATATCATAGTCCTTCACTGAAAAGAAAAAATAGAATCATAGTCAATTTCTTTCTCCTACAAAATATGCAAAATAGCTTTGATAAATTGTCCAATAATTCCTAATGGTAGCTTATAATACCTGGAACAGCGGTGCACAATATAGCATAGTGATTAGAAAGCCACTGTTTACTCGGTCTACAAAAAATGCAAGGTGCTAAACCATGTAATGTTTAGTATTGAATGTTCCATGATAAATTTAGAACTATTGATGATAACTGAACATAGTATACTTTATTCTTAAAATATATAGGAGGAACTTGTTTCAGCACACAAAACACACAAAATGCAAATAGTTTACTGTTCAATTTATGAATTATATTAATGTATATTTGGTTTTTATCAATTTACGCTATTCAGACATCAAAAACACAGAGTAACCTCACACATAAAGCGCAGAAGTAAACAGAACGAGGCTCTTATGATGACATAACAGGTTACTTACCCACGTAAGGAATCTGACGATACCAGGCCCTGTACAAGGCCAATACTCTGCGCTTAGCGTCTCCTTGGTTCAAAGAGAGCACAGCCCTGACGGTTTTTGAACCGACCTGAATCGATTGTCTCGCAGACATTATTTTATCTCAGTGTCTACTTCAGTCGCAATTTTCGTAATGTTTTGACTTGACGTGCTAAATTTGTCAGTGGTCTGTCACTTTGACATTATTGATACGACAATGTTGCTATACCTAAAATTATGCTTAACTAATGCAGCCTGTTCAACATAAAAAACATAAAAATATTTTAATACAGATTTATTCAGTTTTTATCCACACCATTTACAATCTTAAAGTCATAAACTTAAGTATTATTTATATAGAGTCAAACAGTAGTCATACTACAAACATTAAACAACAAAAACAATAAATTTTTGAATTAACCATTGAAAAAAAATACGCCACTTAAATTTACGTCACTCAGTACAAACTTATATTTAACATGGAATACTTAGTTAAAACTAAACTGGACAAATATTAACAGAACTGAACAAAAACAGGAACGAAATTGATGAAATTAGATGGGTAATGCATGCATAATATATGGGATATTACGTGTCCAGCGGACATGTTTTCGCTCCACATTTCGGTGTTAGGTCAGAGCTATACGGATTGATCAAATGTGTATCCTTCATACGGCCCGGCATGTATGTGAAAAAGATGTCTCTGAAAAATATATAAGTACCTAAATTATTACAAAAGCTGGTAAAGGAAAAGGATTCTACGTTCGGTGCGATTTGTAGTAGGAAGAGGCCAGAAGAAACAGACTGTTGTTTGTGCTGTGTGCACTGCACAAACAGTCAGACAGCTTAGACAGATTAACTAAGTTAAAATTGTTTATTTTAACTTACAGGAATGCTTTGCTTGGGTAGGCGTCATATTTCATTGTAGCCCACCAAAGGCGAGTTTGTTCACATTGTTTTCGTCTATTTCTGTCCACGAAATCTTCTAACAATATTTCAAACTGTAAAAAAGTAAAATTGATGATTTAAATTTACATCCATAAAATACAAATTCAGGATACATTATTTAAAAAAAGATGATGTACCAATTTCTGTACTAATTTTCGATGTGACCATTTCATGTTTTCCAATTGCTTTAAAGTGAAGGGTATTCTAAATGCGCGAGCTCTGTGGTCCAAATGCTTTAAGTCAAGCCACCTTCGTTGGGACTTTAGTAGCATTCGTTCTACAAATAGAAATAAAAAGTTTTCAATATGTAAAATGTTGTTCGAGTAAGATCATTTGAAAGACAGTCTTACTATGTTGCTTCCCAGTTATTTTACCCTTAACCCGCTTTCTGACCCATTCTTGAAGACTGTTCAGCAGATTAGATTCCGGTAAATGTGGAGTCAGAAGAGGAGTATCCGTAAGATCAGCCATAAATGCCTAGAAAATATATTAGTAGGTAAATGAGGTTTGTTCCCGATCATCAATAGAAAAATATTAAAGTTATCTTACGGAGAGTAGCTCGCTTTCCTTCAGCCCAGATGCAGATATAGTTGGCGCTGATACCGTAGGCTGTGAATGAAAAACGTAACATTAACCGTGAACTGTAGGAATCGATGAAAACGACACGTGACCAGATTTGTCGCTGCAATCGAGCGTCGATTGGCTGCACGCTGCACCTTTAGATGCTAGTACCTTTTATAGAGATTGTAAGAAAAACAAATTATGACATTAGAAGAAAACAGTTTTAACGAATTAAGCTACCAAAGTTGCAAAAAATATCATTATTCAATTTGTTGCGTTGATGTTACTCACGGTTGCTTCCTTTGATTTCAGCGCGTCTCTGAATGTGTCCCTGATAAAGTCTTCCATTGGGTCCATTTGGTAAATTTTCGCTGCATCAACCCAAAACGGTCCATGTCTTGTCGGTGGATAGAAATACTTTTCTGTAGATTTCTGAGATTCATGGTAGAAATCATACAAATGTCCGCATCGACATTTTGACTCCTTCAAATAGTCCATTACGACACCCTCCCTAAAAATAGTTTGAGTGATAAATATTCATTTTTCTTTTTATTTTTTTAAGATATCATTTATAGTTTAGCCATGTAAGTACCATTTAGTCATACAGTCGCATGTAATGTCGCATTTGTCCTCTATATCTCTAGGGTATTTCCAAAAGCCGATTATGCAAGTGACGGACTCTCCGTTCCGCGTGACTACTATGCCACCGTTGATTGGTATATACCCAGTTGGCAGCAAAGAAACATCTGTAAAAAAAAACGTCGAAATAATGATATAGACTTTCAATCTGCTGAGGAATTGCAAATTCAAGCACAGCTTTATCTGATATCGGTTTCAACAAACTATTTTAGTACTATGCATCTTCAAGAGAACTGAGTGATTAAAGAGTTAGAAAGAGACGTGAAAGAGTTGTACATTTAAGCGTTCTCAAAACATAGTCTTTTAGACAGCATGTTACAAAAGGGGAATAGCTCTTTGGGGGAGACCCATATCGAGCCATGTAAAAGGTCGATATAATGGTGAGAAAATAAGAATTACTGGCAAGTATGTAATGCGGTCTTCCTCCAGTAAACGAGACCCCGCTGATTAGGTACTGCACATTTTTGTAAGGTTCTTTGTACCGAGCTCTGGCTTTCTTCTTCAACATTCGTAGTTTATTTACGTAAGCGACCATCTTTGGATCCGTATTGCCTGGAAAAAGTATCTACTAATTTAAGTATTTATAGGTAGACAAGATAATTATAGGATTTTTTTTATACATGGTTTTGAATGTTCAAATTATTAATGTTTTGTAGCATTCATCTACTCATTTATCATTACGATTAATTTATATTATATTACTTATATCAACTTTAATAAAAAAATCCTGATTGTTATTTTTTTCCTTTACAAAAGAAATGATTGAAAATTCAGTGATCTCTATTGGTACTTAGAAACTGGGCCCTAACTTATATAAAGATAGTTGATTAAAAACATACGCAAGGTACTCGGGGCTTCCCAGAATTTGTAATTACATATTCTCTCTTTTTGTTTCTCCTTTTTATTTCGTTCCTTGCGCTTTTCCAACTACAAAATTAAGAAAAGTGTCAATAATTTTGATGGTAAAATCAGAATTATAACTGCCCTTAACTTATACTCACAAAGCTGTCGTCATTGCATAAATCCGCATAGCTCTGTAATTACAGATTTATAAAAAAGTATATAATCATTATTGATGTATCGACAAAAATTCTTAATCGTTAAAAAAAGCGGCATCTACCTCTACTCTTGTTAAAATAAACAAACCCTGTATGTTGTTTTCGCAGATTTGCTCTATATATTGGGCAAATTATTAAGTAATGGCCCAAATCACAATCATCGTGATCTGACCAAGCAAGTCACGGTTGAACCTTCGGTCTACGACAGATACGGAAGCTCTACGAGATCTACAAATTTGAATGCTACCGTAATTAGGTATTAACTTACTTCATCACTTCGTAGTCTAAATTTGTAACCAAGAGGCAATGGTTTACTCCTCTGTTTGCTTTTATTAACGTAATTAGTACGAGTTACATACAATGGGACGTAAGTCTTTTGAAGGTATTCGCCATATTTGCAACTAGGTTGTGAGTTTCTCCGTTTTCCTAAAAACCATGGTTTTTTTTATATCCATAAATAACGGTGCAGTATAAATTACATAATTCCTACTAAATATAAGTAGTAGTACGGAAGGATTATATTAAACATTAGTAAGTCAATATTTTCGGATGAAAGTTGCGGTAATTTTAAAAAGACCTAAATGAGTAAGTTTTTGTGAATGCTTACTTTTCTTTGGAACTACTTCCTTCGGTTTATCAAAGTGCGTTAAATTTTCCAGCTTTTCAGTACATTCTTCCAAATCAATAAAAACTAAACAAGACATGAGAATCATGGCATTCATATCGTATTCTGTAAGAAATCATTACAAAAATATTTTTTCAATCAACATTAAATATTGAGTCAGTCCATAACTTAGAATAGATCAACTAAGTGATTTAGACCATTTTAAACACATAAGTCGATTAGATGATTAAATTAGATTAGGAAATAGGTGTCCATGAGGATCCCCCATGAGGTTTGCGCAGCGCCGGCGTTAGACGGCATGGGACATGGGTGACGCCGAAGGCCTGTTGCCAAATTTTCAGCTTCGAGGTGTGGAGCATACTAAATACTATTTGGTTGTGGATCAAAAAAAATCCTTTGGATATTTATAATTTATATGCTAATCCCTAAATGCTGAAGCGGTAATTTTTCCCGGGGTATCAATAACCATTCCACCGGAACTGGGTAGGTATAGGTACTTACTTGGAGCAGTTCACTCGGCGACCTTTTATAAATAGCTTTATAAAGCGTCCATATAAAAACTCCAGGATCCTCAGAATACCTCATGGCATCCATTAACGTTTTTTTCGGAATCTTGAGTGTTATTCCCAAATCTGATAATGCTTGACGCATCCGCCGTGGTAGATCTTCTAACAAGTCTTGGTGGATATTCTGCTTTAAATGTACTAGAACATCTTTTTGAAACGATGATAGTTCGATGTACCAAGCTGGACCAGCTTCCTTCATTAGACGTTTTGTCTTTTCCTTTCTGTTGAATTTTTAATTTTAGTTAGTAGGTAAGTAAGGCTCACGCTAAACATCGCTCTAGGCTTAGATATTAACTACAATTGTAAACCCATTATCTTTTAAAGCAGGACCGTTGTCGCCGTAAACTTGGAGAACTTACTGTCTGGGTAGTCACATAGGAAATGTCGACTACAGCGTTCTCAAAAAGACATGTAAAGGTCATTATATATCCTACTTACAGAGTAAATAATTTCATTTCTTTTTCAGCAACGTTAAAGATCCTGCTTTATTTTTTAATATGTTACAATTGCTTTATGTACATACGTGAAGTGATTCAGGTGATTGCAGGAGGTTCAGAATAATAACACCAGGTAGAAACTTTAACTATGGGTCAAATCTAAGGCATTGAAATATGTGTATAATATCTTACCTTCACAAAATAATGATATCTTAAATCTTTAGAATCTCAGCCATCTGCCTGCTCTTCGTGTAGGGTTGTTTGAGCTACTCTATCCAGCATTCCTTTTCCAAAATTACCCATATTGGGTCTTTTTCTTGCATAGATTGTCTAAAAGAAAGTTTCACGATATAAGTAGATTAGATACTCTGTTTAACACGAGCAACAGCCTGCGGTGAGCAGAGCCAAGAGCCCTCCCTGCTGAACTCTTTTCAGAATTGTGATTCAACCACACACTCGCTATTGTTGCCCTAAACTTCTGTAAGATTTATAACACATGCGTACCAAGTAACTAGGAAAGAAACAGAAGTGATACAATATAGTCTTGGTTTTGCAACACAATTCAAATTAATTGTATACCTGTCTTAAGTCATATTATTTCTGATAACAACTAGATACGCCACTGAGTACTCATTTCACTTCAAGCTTAGTCGCTTCAAGCTGTTTTTTAACAACTTTTTGATAACCTTTTTTTAGCTACGTATAAGTACAAGTTATGTGTATCGTATTAAGTGCCTTTATATTATATGTTTCGGAAAACGATAGGCACATGTAGCTGTTACCCACCTTTTTCTTGAGATATTGTTGAACTGTTGGCATTTTAAACTTCCCCATCTTGCTTAACTAATAATTTGTTGTTTAAACCAAAAATATTAGTTAATTATACTAAACAATTTTGACAAGGTGATTTACGTTCATTTTAAAAATTTACTCGTCAGAAATAGTTTTAAATTGGTTCCATCATTAAGTTGAAATGTGAAAATATTTTTTTTCAGGTTTTCGTGGCATGGAGTGGCCAAAGAGTTTTGATGCGAATGTTTTTTTCTTTTCCATTCAAGTGAGATACTTCGTAATTACCTACCAATTTTTTTTTTAATGCCGCGAAACTTGCTGAATGGGTTCGTAGATTTCGGCAATGCTATGCTAAAACGAGACTAGGGTGATAAGTTAGTACTGTTAGCTGATATATCCACGTTGTGAAAAAGAATTAGAATAGGACCCCAAGACACAAAAACAAAA